>NC_141022.1:49657500-49857500 GCF_052040795.2 Danio rerio | reverse complement strand
TATATATATATATATATATATATATATATATATATATATATATATATATATATATATATATATATATATATTTATATATATATAGTAAGTTTATATATATATATATAAACTTTCAAGAATTTAAGATGCTGATGACCGTTAAACGAGTCATTACATGCTTGTGAAAATGGTCCATTATGACCTTATTTACATCCTTAATATGACCCATTACCTAAACCAAACAATAAACATGTGCATCTGTAATTGTATCCATGCATGAATAGCGGTAGCAGCTGTTTGTTTGACTACAGGACACAATTATAAGCTCTGGCTGTAGCGAATAGGTCATCTAGTTAACCTGCGGTTAGCTCCACTCATCACCTGTCAATCCATATAATTCCATCTCACGAGCGGTCGCGCCCCCCGGATGCTGAGCTTTCTCCGTCACCGTTACTAACTCTAGAAGTGGGCAATTAGCGAGTGCCTAGCTGTGACTGGCTGCTCTCCAAAGACCTGCGACCTCAGCCACGCTGCTCCGCGTCTGACGGGAAAGTCAGCGGAGCGAGGGGTCGTCACGGGAAAGTGGGTACACAGCAGGCCTGACACCAGGCTTCAGCAGGAGGGGTGTTTAAGAGGAGTGATTGAAGACGTGGTCAAAGATGTCGTAGATGAGAGGACTGGGGAGACACAGCCATGTTGTATAGCACCGTGCTGGAAAAACTATGAAGAGTGAGTGAATTGCTTGTTGGAATAGGGTTTAGCAGGATGGGGGAAATTTATCTAAACTATTTTCATATATATATATATATATATATATATATATATATATTTATATATATATATATTTTTTTTTAATCAACGAGGAAACCAGCCTCCGTCCTGCAGACTCAGATATTTTCCAAGAGCGGACTATAATAGAAAACTGTGCCACAACAACCCAAAAGTTTCAAGTTTAACAGGTAACACTTTATTTTAAGTCACAATTCATGCTGTTAACAAACCAAAACTCTACCAATAATTATTCACCCTCATGCCATTTCAATCCACCGAGACTTAAGACTATTAGCTCAATAAACTGTTAATTAGCTGCTTATTAAAAGATCAGGACACACTGGAGAACTTTTTTTTATATTAACATATTTGTGTGTGTTGAGCATCAGTTAAGACAATGTTAGCACCTGTCAGCTTTAATTGTGGGGAAAACTGGATAATTTTGAGCTTATGTCAGCTAATTTCAGCTTCCGGGTTTAAAATGATTTTTAGGGCGGGATCAAAATCGGCGACGTAGCGAAGTACCGCAAGTGCAATGATGACGCGCCGGTTTCTCATTATTATTCATAGCGGAGTGTTCTTATCCTATGAGAAGAGCCGGCTGCTTAATTATTCATGAGACCTGCCAGAGTCAAGCCCGAGCTGTGAGACACGGACCTCCACGGCACAGTATTTAGCCGTTCATGAAGGCTCATATGCGTTTGTTTCCATGATCTACGGGGTTTGTTGCATGTTTTCCCCCACGATCTTGTCAGGGCCGATCATACAGCAAAGCTGTGTGTGCTGCAAGCATTTTTGTCGGGAGAGCAGCACGAGAATTAGAGAATGGCGGACGCTGTCTTTTATCAGGAGTTCGTTCACATTCAGACACATCACTGTGCTACTGTGTTTGCCTAAATCCTCCAGATTACCAGCAGCACTAATGGTTAAAATAGACAGGTCAGGAGACCTGCTGCACTGAGTCTGCTGGATACGGGGATTGAGGGAGAAGTCCTTATTTATAGGGTTTACATGAACACACTTATCTTTATAATGATATAAATTGTGGTTATGTGTATATGAAATTACAAATAACAAATGTAGCAGGGCATTAAATCACTGTTCACTTCTTTGCATTTTAACTTTGTAAACTATAAACTCATGCGTCTCCTCACGGTTTGTCTCATTTTGTGAGCTAGCTTCATTCGCTCCTGTTCTCCCCTGCTGGCTACGCCCACTCCGGCCCGATGCTCGCGGAGCTCCACGCCCATTAATCATGCATCTTTTGAAAAAATTCTGAAGTAGACTTTAACCGAAAGTGGGGGGTGTCATGGCCCTTTAATAGTTAGTAAGGTAGAACACTGTAAAAAATGTTAATTAAAAGTTTCCACATGTTATTCACACATTTTCCGCTTTTTTCAGTTGTGAATTGCATTATGGAATGTTGTTCTCTGGCCTGTCGACTTCTGGTGTTGAAAATTCAACTCTACAATTTAACAAAGTGACTTAAACATTTTAGTAGTTTGAAATAATATATTAAATAAGAAATAATATATAGGGAAATAGGCCTGGTAGTTTATTTTTGTATTGGTTAGGTTGTTGTATCATATTATACAAAGGCAACTCAGACAATATATCACTTTAAACTATTAAAAATGTTAATAAAAGTCACTTTTTTTACTCTTTAAGGTTAAAAATTGTTGAAAAAAAGATCAAAGTCCCATAATGCAACTCAAAAGCAGAAACAAACAAGAAAAAATAAAAACATGAATGGAAATGGAAAACTGCTAATTTATGGATTTTTTTTACAGTGTAAACCAACTATTTTTGGAGGATGATGGATATACACCGTGCAATATTAAAACAGTAATAACTGAAACGATATTAACAATAAAGCCAATGCAAATATGAGAGTTGAGTGATTTTACAGATAACAATAACAAATGTAGTAAATACAATATCATTCGTACTGAGTAACTTTGTACTTTTTAAACAAATTTTTTATTTTTTTTTATTTTTAAAAGATTGCATACGTTTTATTACTAGCTTTATATATAGTTTAAACATATATTTACTATTTTTTTCAAGTGTATATAACTACTGTAAGAAAATATCAACATTTAGTACATACTTTCTAGAGGTGTGAACCTATACTTGTCTCACGGTTAGGTTACAATTATCATGCCATCGATTCGGTTCAATTCGATATCTCGGTGCATCATATTTCCATACACAGTGTTATATTTTGGGGGGAGGCTATAACAAGCTGTCTGTATAAACACACAGCACCACACTGTCTCTCATTCACACACATACACAAACATAGACAGCAGCAGCAAAACAAACAAACAAACAAACAAACAAACAAACACACACACACACACACACTTAAGCCCTAGCACTATACGTTTATACGGGAGAGCTCGCGCTGAGCAGAGCAAAAAAAAAAAAAAAAAGCACTTTTCCGATGGTCTCTTACTGTGAGCTCCACTTCGAGCGAGAAGTTGAAGTTGTGCGAGAACTTAAATGATGTCAGAACATAATAACCGGTTATGATTATTACTGAACCAATCCCGAAATGTCCGCGTCTGCATTGCGGTGCACCGAAAAAACTATTAATTTTGACACCCCTAATATTTTCAGTATTATCTTTGCTTGAACTGACCCGATCTAATCCTGTTTACATGAAATGAGCCTGCTCCCTAGCAGGTTTGAGCAACCAGAACTGTAGCTATGACAACAACTCTCGGATCAGTTTTGAAAAACAAAACGATCCTGGATCGTGTCAAATCCAGCTAATTGAGTAATCCACGTACGAAGAACAGACCCCAGAACTTTTCTACGCACATCGATCGGATCCTTTGTTTTTATTTTTGAACTATTTTTGCACTTTTTGATTTATTACCTTATTAAAGACACTTGCACTTGAGTTCATCTTTGTTTTTTTGTTTAATTTAACGTGACACCGTGCTTACTTGCACATCATTTAGAGTCATACAGTTTGAGCAGCTAGAAGCATTTACTTTCAAGCATGTACACAGACTAAGCTCCGTGCCTTTGATAGAAGGAATGAGCGGAAATAAACGGTGGCATATCTTCTCACTTTCACACGCACAGTTTAACATGACTCATGAGCTTGCCAACTGGAAACCATTATCCAATTGAGTGGAATTAGGGCATTAACATAATTAAGGCATTGACTACATTACAAGGGGGGAAAATGCTCATTTTGCTTCCCTAAATTGCAGGACAATTCCATGATTCCCAGTACATTCGTCTTTCGGCGCTATGCTATAATTTCCGCTCTGGTGTCCGATTCGCAGGGATCACCTTTGAGAGCGGGTCCTGGCATCAGGGGCCGTTGTCTTTCTGTCTGTTTCGTGATGGAAAGGATATTAAGATCATATTTCTGCAAGAAAAAACTGCCCTTCCTGTCTCTCGGAAAAGCCACAGATCAACCGAATTCCAACTTGAAACGCTTTTATCCATTGCTTTTGTAAATTCTGACTGGATTTGGTTACAAAACCAGTCTCTCAGGCACAAGGACTAGGGCTAGGGTTAATATGACAATATACAGCTGAAGTCAAAATTGACTAATAACATTATTCAACCATTCAGTGTTGTTTTAGTGAGTTACATTACCATATTTAAATGAAATTTGCATCATCAACCCACAGCACATCAAAGAAAACCAAATGTTTATGTTTGCCAGGCACAAAATCATGATCAATGATGCATGATGGCCTCTCGCATTTGCACAAACAGAGTCTTGTGTAAACTTGAGAAGCTGTGGGAATCCTCTCAGACGCCCACAATCTGGAGAGAAAAACCAGCACACAATGCCAGCTAGCAATGCCTCTTCCTACAACTCTTCAATCCTCTGCCATGTTCTCCATCGTCTGACATTCGTGGCTTTTTTTTTTTTTTTTAATGGGCTGAAATCATTATTGAAGTTTCCAAAGTGATAGCGTGGGACTGTTTTTAATGCCTGAAGTAAGTCATTTTTTTGTGTCCTTGTTAGGCTTGGCCATTATGACAAATATGAAATTATAATATACAGTTAAAGTTCTCCTGTGATTTTCTTTTTCCTTTTTAAATATTTCCCAAACGATGTTTAACAGATCAAGGAATTTTGTCCACAGTATTTCCTATAATATTTTTTTTTCTTCTGGAGAAAGTCTTTTATTTTGACTAGAATAAAAGCTATTTGTATTTTTTTAAACCAATTTAAGCTCAAAGTTATTAGTCTCTTTAAGCAATATGTATTTATTTAATTTTCTACAAAACAAAACATCGATATAAAATAATTACACAACATCATTAGATGACTTGACGTCATTCGCTACGGTTTTTAATGATGCGCGACTCGCATTGACAGGTGAAAATCCGATCCACTTGCTCACACTGCAGACACGAGAACACTGATCCGATTCATATTGGATAAATGTCCACATATGAACAAGGCCTTAATCTGATTTGAGTAAATCGGAATCCATGTGATTTTTTCCTGCTTACATGTACATGGGCCGAATTCGATCTATGCCACATGAGAGAAAAAAAATAAATAAAAAAAATCGGAATTGAATCACTTGAACAGTGCAGTGTAAATGTCACGTTTTAGCGTGATCAAAAACAATAAACAAAAGGTGCGGATCCAAGTGCAGATTATTTATTTACAGTGCAGCCAACAAGGTGATAATACAAAGTAACAAATAAACGACAAAACCAGAAACTAAATCAGAGACGAGGCTCAGGAAAAACAAACTCAAACAACTAAACCTAATTAGAAAACAGACTAGACAAATGACACACGAACTAGACTAATGCAAAAATACAAGAACAGGATCAGAATAACAAACTGGGACTCTTAGACTTACTCGATTCTCAGACAAGGAAGACAAACGACGCAGTCAAACAGAGGTGAAATGGTTGTATAAATAGTCCAGGAAATTAACAGGAAACAGGAACAGCTGTGAGCCAATCAGTGTACGTGGACCGGGTGTAATGTGCGTGGTATGTATGAACTTGTAGTCTTTTGGGCGCTGTAGTAAATCTTCAGAGTCTGTGAACTACAGCGCCCTCCGGTGGTCACTGACCGTCATGACAGTAAATGCGGCCTAAATGCACTACAGCATGTTACGTTTACACACATTCACAAATTAGATGTAAATTCATTTTACAGCATAAAACTCACAACTCAATTGTACTTTTAAAAGGTATTTTTACTGATACTTTAAGTAATATTTACAGCAGATACTTTTACTCTACTTGCACTCCATTTTTTCCACCACTTTCTCTTTTACATTATGTGCTTATAATGTCTGTTCTCTAAATAAATTGAACTTGAACTCAAACTTAAAAATACCAATTATAAAAAATACTATTTAAAATATTTTCTTTACAAAAACAAATTTAATAAAGCACATAGATTCAAAATTCTAGATTATTTAAAACAAAAAAATAAAGTATGAATCTAATTTTATTTAATATATAAACAGTACAAAAAACACTACTAATACTAAATAAATAAATAAATGTAAATGTAAAAAACTGCTAGTAGAGCACGGTAGGTAAGTGTATTAAAAATAACTACCAGTCTAGCCGGTAGAAAATGCTTACATTTGAGCTGCGCTCTTCATGGAACATTACTCCAATAAGACCCTGCGATTTGCATCAACGCACAGCACATCAGCAACAGACTCGAAATGTCAAACTCATGAATAAATATGATGCAAGGTTCATATCGACTGATTTATATCATTAGCCTGTGTTGGATTACCACAGCAAACCATGCATCCAAATCTCTTTTTCTTCTTCTTTTGACACCATGGCATTTACAGCCCCATCTACACACCGCTGTGAGTTTAACTGCGAAGCACACACACACACCTGCTGAAACAAAGCCTTTTCTCCATTCCTAATTCTAGCAGCCCTCACACAACCAATCAATTGTTTTCTTCCTTAAATAAAGCATTTTCTGTAAACCGTAACATTTTTTTATTGAAGAAAACAATTCGATATGATGCATTTTTATAAGCCGGCATGACACGAGCAGGCCACTGCCGCAACAAAAATCTGCATGACAATGTTTTGTAAAATCTCTCCGAGGTGCCTGCTTGTGTTTTGGGTAAACAGAGACTTCCCGCTAATGCGACTTTCTAATGCCACGCTGACATGCAGTAAAAGCAAACTAACAGCAGGGAACGGAAACTCGCCGTGCCTCCCTTCGGTGCTCTTTGCATTGTTATTGTTGTCAGTTCTCCAATGGAGGCCTGGTGTGGGCAGCATTTCACCAGCTGGAGAGATCCTCTTTCCAGGGGCCTTCTATCTTTAAAAGATGCCATCCAAAAAGTCATAAAGACTGCATTAAAATGTTTACAGCCTGCAATCGTTTGGAATAAAGCCTCGCTTTGCTGCAGTTGGACTGTGAGGGGGGAAAAAAAAGAGAGAGAGAGAGAGTGAATCCAAGGTCAGCGAATGCTTGTGTTTCAGAGGTGCTAAAACAACCAGGCTGGAACAACAATCCAACTAATGCTGCGCCTCTTTCAGCGGGGCGAAAAATCACATGGAGGTCTGTGTGAATTCAAGGACTCCGATGAGGTCGGAATTAAAATAGCTGCTTGATATTTTCGCTTGAGATTTCGTAAGAATAACATGAGAGTATCATGCTGTATCGTGAAAATAAGTCACATCCTAAAGAAACTTACTTTAAGCGGGTTTATCACTCACTAGCTTTCTTTATAACAGGTCATCAGAGCGGAATGAACAGACAAGTACTCTGGCATCCGGTTAAGTCAGAAGTTTTTATTATTATTATTATTATTAATAGTAGTAGTAGTATTTATTTTATTTTATAATATTTATCATTATTATTATTATTATTATTATTATTATTAATAGTAGTAGTAGAAGTAGCATTTATTTTATATTATTTATTTTTTATTATTATTATTATTATTATTGTTATTATTATTATTATTATTATTATTATTATTAATACAGCAGGATGATGTTTTTTTTATTTATCAAATGAATAAAATTAAAACCGTCATTTGAATGGCCATATAAATATACAAATCTAAATATAAAAACTATAATAATCATTATAAATATAGAATTATTTACAAACAACATAAAACAAAAGAACCACAACATATGTGATGTGATCAATAGTTCATGAAAAGAAAAATACGAAAATAAGTTAAGCAAAATTAAATATTAATTAAATTAAATTAATTAAATTAAATATAATATCAATTAATATATAATTTATTACAGTGTTACAGTATACACTGAAAAAATATACTTATTAGATTTACATATTTTTAAAGATATGTGATTGCAAACCATTTATTTGGGCTGAATTTAAACAAACAAATGAAGTTGAACATTACTATAATTTTATTTGCTTGTTTAAATTCAGCCCATATCAATTGTTTGCAACCACTTATCTTAAAAAAAAAAGAAAATACAATGAATCTTTTTTTTAGTGTATGTGCAAACTAATTAATCTAATGAAACCACATTTGAATATCTGCATTATTAGTCAATAAAATTGCTCTTAATTAAAGTCTTAAATTTGCAGTGCCAACACTAGAATCCAACATTTAAAAAGTATGACATCTACTCTGCCATGTGTCTCTTCCTGTGTATCTCCGACGCTAATCCTGAACATGAACCATCTGAGCTGGTGACATTCAGCTGAGTGGCATAAAAGTGTGTGTGATCGACAGCAGGATATTACAGATGTCACTCAGACCAGCGTGCGTCTCTTTTGAGCCCTGGTTTAGTATTTCAGAGTCAAACCGTGTTTCTGTCGCTCAGCACAGATCTGACACAAATTTCAGCTCTAAGTCCCTTTCGATGACTTCAGATAGTGACAAAAAAAACAATTCTGCATAATTCACACTCTGATTGACCACTGTTTTATTTCGAAACCTTATAAGAGACTCTCACAGATCTATTAGGATAAAAAAAAAGATCACGTGACCTCTAAATCGTCTGGTTTCCGAGAAAGTGGGAAAGCCGTAAGAAAAACCCTTCAAGTCGTGCTCACCTAAGAGCTTCATTTACACATTAAAGAAGAGGAAACTGGGGCACGCTATTTTCAGAGCCTCAACCTTTTCACGACTCCGGTGAAAGCTGAGAGGTAAAACAGGTGTTGCTGTGATGCATGGGAGGCCAGGTATCTGGGTTGAAAGCCAGTGGGAGACCTGGGGGGCTTCGGATACAGCCACAGCTAACGAGACGCTGGATGAAATGTCGAGACGCCAGAAACACTCAGTCTGAACCAAACAACAGGCCACAGGCTTACAAATAAAGGCGCCAATTAGACCTAACAGTGCCTATACAACCTGATGAAATACAAGAAGCTGTTTAAGAACAAACAACTTTTTCATGAAGTTCGCACAATGAACTCTAGGGGAACAGTGGACCGCCTGGGGTTTACATCTAGTGCTTTACACGGATGGAGAGATACTATGTAACGTATCTTGAAATCCAATATTAGGCACTAGATATTCTTACTAGATCCTCGATACTAGGTACTAGATCTGTTTAACCCTATATATGGCACTCACTGAAATGCACATTGGAGAAACCCTGGAGTTTTACTGCATCAGGGTAATTACGCAACAGGGTAAGTCAATTGAACCTTTATAAAAATAACATTTTAATTGTCAATAAAGGTGCATTATGGTTCTTATCAAAGGGTTAAAACTGAAAATTCATAGATGTTATGAACATAAGAATCACACATTTCAATCTAACATTAAGTTATTAGTGGGGTTTGCCCCTTGTTGTTCTACATACTTCTTCTTCTGGACAGAATTTTGACTGTAGCTAGTCCCAGCTGTCATTACAGAAACTTAAAAGTTAGGTCAATACATGCAGATTTATTGAGAATGGTGTATAAGGGGTTTATAAGGGGTCAGTGTTTTTTTTTTTTTTTTATTTAATTAATTTTTTTTTTTTGTGGCCCCACAAACCCACCCCCAAAACCCATAGACTCAATATTACCCCCAATTTGGACGCATCATAGCACCAGCTGTAAAATATATAATAAAAGTTGGTATAAGCTGTACGCCTGAGGCGCTAGGACATCCCAAAGTGTTCCAATTGACTTGAAATGCATTGATCCCATTGACTCCCTTTATAAATGACACACATCAATAACATTGCATTGGAATGTCATACAGACGGCAACGCGGTGGGGCAGTAGTTAGTGCTGTCACCTCACAGCAAGAAGGTCGCTGGTTTCAGTCTCAGCTGGGTCAGTTGGCGTTTCTGTGTGGAGTTTGCATGTTCTCTCTGTGTGGGCTCATTTGACTCAAACAACCAATAAGCACCTCAATAGTAGAGAAGAGTAGAGAAGGGAAGGATCAGAGTAATAGTAAGAGTAAGTGGTAGAGTAGAAGAAGAGGTAGAGTAGAGAGTAGAGTAGGGAAGTAGTAGTGTAAAAGTAAGAAGTAAAGTAGAGAGAAGAGAAGCGTAGAGTAGGGAAGGGATGGATTAGAGTAAGATGTAGAGTAAGACGTAGAGTAGGGAAGGGAAGGAGTAAGAGATAGAGACTAGTAGAGTAGAGAATAGTAGGGAAAGGAAGGAGTAGAGTAAGTGTAAAAGAGCAAAGTAGAGTGGAGAGTAGAGAGGAGTAGGGGAGGGAAGGGGTAGAGTAAGAGTTATAGTAGAGCAAAAAATAGAAGGGAAGGGAAGGAGTAGAGTAAGAATAAGAGTGTAAAGTAGAGTGGAGAGTACTTTATTTGTAAAGTAGAGTAGAGAGTAAAAGCATAGAGTATAGAATAGTAGGGAAGGGAAGGAGTAGAGTAAGAGTAGAGTAGGGAAGGAGTAAAGTTAGAGAGCAAAGTAGAGTGGAGAGTAGAGTAGGGAAGGAGTAGAGTAGAGTAGAGTAGAGTAGAGTAGAGTAGAGTAGAGTAGAGTAGAGTAGAGTGGATTAGAGTGGAGTGGAGTGGGGTGGAGAGCAGAGCAGAGCAGTGTAGTGTACGAGTAGGGTGGAGTGGAGAGGAGAGTAGAGGTGAGTAGAGTAGGGAAGGAGTAAAGTTAGAGAGCAAAGTAGAGTGGAGAGTAGAGTAGGGAAGGAGTAGAGTAGAGTAGAGTAGAGTAGAGTAGAGTAGAGTAGAGTAGAGTAGATTAGAGTGGAGTGGAGTAGAGAGCAGAGTAGAGTAGAAAGGAGAGCAGAGTAGAGTAGGAGTAGAGTGGAGTAGGAGTGGAGTAGAGTAGAGTAGGGAAGGAGTAGAGTAAGAGTAGAGTAGAGTGGAGTAGAGAGGAGAGCAGAGTAGAGTTGGGGTAGAGTAGGAATAGAGTGGAGTAGAGAGGAGATGAGAGCAGAGTAGGGTAGGAGTAGAGTAGGAATAGATTGGAGTAGAGTAGGAGTGGAGTGGAGTAGAGAGGAGAGTAGAGTAGGGAAGAAGTATATTAAGAGTAAAGTAGAGTAGAGTACAGTGGAGTAGAGTAGAGTAGAGTTGAGTGGAGTGGAGACCAGAGCAGAGTAGTGTACGAGTGAAGTGGAGAGTAGAGGTGAGTAAAGTAGAGTAGGGAAGGATTAGAGTAGGAGTAGAGTAGAGTAAAGTGGAGTAGAGAGCAGAGTAGAGTACAGTAGAGTATAATAGTAGAGTAGGGAAGTAGTAAAGTAAGAGTAGGAGTAGAGTAGGAATAGAGTGGAGTAGAGTAGGAGTGGAGTAAAGCAGAGTAAGAGTAGAGTAGAGTGGAGTGGAGTAAAGAGTGGAGTGGAGTAGAGAGGAGAATGGAGTAGAGAGAAGAGTAGAGTAGGGAGGGAGTAGAGTAAGAGTAGAGTAGAGTAGAGTAGAGAGGAGAGCAGAGTAGAGTAGGGGTAGTGTAAGAGTTAAGAGTTAGAGAGTGTGAGAGTAAGCATAGAGTTAGAGTAAGAGTAAGAGTTAGAGTAAGAGTAAGAGTAAGAGTAAGAGTAAGAGTAAGAGTAAGAGAAGAGAAGAGAAGAGAAGAGAAGAAAAGAGAAGAGAAGAGAAGAGAAGAGAAGAGAAGAGAAGAGAAGAGAAGAGAAGAGAAGAGAAAGCCTACTCTGATAGAGTGGGCTGACTCTGTTATTCATGTGAAGATGGTGTGGACGTCTTGCTGCTTGGACACACCAGTGGGACTGACCCCACCCGCGCCTACACCCCATTAATTTACCTCACCAACATCGTACGGCGCCGGGGGAAGCTCATTACCACACTCTCCAGTCAGCGCCTTCGCCAAAGCAGATTCACTAGCTTTTCAGAAAACAGACGATGAGATGGAGAGAGAGAAAAAGAGAGGGGGAGAAGCAAAAATCAGCTTTCACCTCCAGTGTAGAGGGAGTTGGAGAATAACAACCAGTGAAGCTCAGATCAAAAGACAGCGGTTTTAATAACTTTCAGCCAAGAGGACGGACAAGGCAACAGCTTGGAGAAGAAAAAAAAAACTGAAATATAAGAGGAAGCAAGATACAGATAATGATCTGAGCGTACGCCAGCCCCATTAGACGGAGATGGTTTTGTGTGTGTGTCCACCTGTCTGTGGACGTCAGGCTGCGACCGCTGTGCCTGCTTGTTAGAACATGGAAGTTTTGTGTCTCGGGGGAAGTACTTGAGCCGGAGGTGGAATCTCTCAGACATCTTTCGCTCTTGTTCTCCCCCATCCTTCGTTTCTCTCTCCATCTCCCGCCGTGACACTTTTCATATTCAGATAAGCCTGGAACAATGGCGCACATGCCTGATTGAAGCATCGCGCGCATACGCCTCATCACACCGCCTTGTTAGGCCGTCCAGGGAGGCGGACGAGACAAAGCCACCAACGTCCCACTGAGGGAAATTATCGCAGAGTTTGAATCTGTGCTGCAGAAACTGAACGGCTGCCGGGGATTTCGCTTTTAGTTCCAGGCCATGGACAACTGCTGCATCTGGATGCTGATTAGAGTGATGTTTGAAAATAAAAACGTATGGAAGAAAACTGACCCCAATGTTAAAACTTTGTTCACGTATTTACAACAGTCTGTCCAGGTCAGTGTCCTCACCAGGTAGCTATAAATACATTTAGAACTTTTAAACAAATGTTATCATAAGGAATAGGGCTGGGCAATTAAAAGTAATCGAAGTCGACATTCAGATCTTATTATCGATCAAATGTTTCTGAGTCAATTTGATTAATTACTTTCCCTACTTCTCGTGTGGAGTTATGTGACCTTAAAATGTCCACTCTTTTATTTACTTGTTTATATATGTTTTATTTGTTTGTTGGTGTTGTTTGCCTTTATATTTGTATTTATTACTTATTTGTTTATGTATTTATTTATTTATTCATTCTGCACAGGCAAAATGCAAAACAATACATTTATTTATTTGTTTTATTTTTTATTAAATTGCTTTATTTTATGTGTTTGTTTGCATTTGTTTATTGATTGATTTATATTTGTATTTATTTACTTGTTTATATATAATTTAAATGTAAATATTATTATTGCAATTATGGATATTTATGTATATTTATATTAATGAATTTATTTATTAAATGTTTATTTGTTTGGCTATATTTGTATTTTTATGTGTTCATGTTTGTACTTGTTCATTAATTTATTTATATTTGTATTTATTTACTTGTTTATATATTTTTATTTGTTTGTTTGTTTGTTTGTATTTGCATTTATTTACTTTATATTTTTCTATATTTGTTTGTTTGTGTGTTTGTTTATTTATTTAATTCATGTGTGTATTTATTTTGTGCTTATATTTGTATGTGTATGTGTTTGTTTGTATTTGTTCATTAATTAGTTTATTTTTGTATTTATTTACTTATGTATATATTTTTTATTTGTTTATATTTGAAATTATTTATATTTGTATTTATTTAGGTGTTTATAATTTTATTTATTTGTTTGTGTATGTGTGTATTTATAATATATGTATTTATTGATTTATTTGTTTGTTTATATTTGTATTTTTATGCGTTTATATTTGTATTTTATGTGTTTATATTTGTATTTGTTTATTTATTCATTTAGCACAGGGACGATACACAACAATACAATTTATATATTTATTTATTTATTTGTTGGTTTGTTTATATATTTTTTTATTTATTTAGTACAAGGAGGATGCTTAACATTTTAAGTTAGTTAGTTAGATAGATAGTTACAGGGATGATGCAGAATAGGCTTGGGCGGTATCCAAATTTTGATACCGTCAAACCGCCTCCATATTTTACCCCGGTATCCGGTATTACCGGCGTAATAAAAAAAAAATTATGACGTAAGGCTCAGACAGCGTCACCAAACTGTTGGCTTAAGCCCAAACCATTCAGAAAGTGAATACATTCTATGCAACCTTATGCTCGCGGTCAGAGAGAGAGAGAGAGAGAGAGAGAGAGAGAGAGAGAGAGAGAGAGAGAGAGAGAGAGAGAGAGAGAGAGAGAGAGAAGCGACGCACAGCACCTCTCTCTCTCTCTCCCTTTTACACATACACACACACACACATCTCTCCCGCGATTTATTCAGAAATTTACTCCCACACCGTAAGAAATCTGGCCGGTTCCCGCGGAACAGCAGTTTTACCCGATAGGTCCCGAGTCCGACAGGTACATTTTGATTGACAGCTTTATACAGCCCAAACCCGTTCACAGCCTACATTAAATGTGCTCATGCACACAGCTCTAATGCATTTTTTTCAAGAATGAGTCATTTATATGTTTTAACATCATTTATTCGTAACAAGCGTAGACTATAGGCCATTTGAAAGTTGGAACAAAGAAATAAAATAAGTCCTACAGCTGTAACATCGTAACATCTCAGCACTCTATAGGTCTAGGTACATGCACTTAGCCTTTAAATTAGCCAACACACCAATGAAAAGTAATCTTGCTTAACAAATCAAATTAAAATAAACTCTAAATGGTGACGGGTATTTTGGCAATAACGAAATTAAGATAAAGGCTGTGCAAGGTTTGTTTCTCCACTTCTCTTCACAATCTGGCATTAAGGCGGCGGTGAAGCTGAATAATAAAAGAATAATGCCACCATTAGCCTGTATACTCTGTCTACATTATGATTATATGGTTTAATTAATATTTATTTATAATTTAAAAACCCTTTACGCACCAAGATTAGGCTACGTGTGTTTGTGGAGGAACATTATTAAATCCACTGGCTTTAGCGCAGTCTCTCACTCATGGTGCGTCCAGCAGCCTTTCCTGCGGCTACAGGTCGAGATGCAGAGTTCTGATCCGGCTGATTTTGCAAGTTTTTGGTAGGATTGTTTATTCATCTTCTACCAGTCAGGAACATGCATTTAATTTTCCATGACAGCAGTTCCACTTTAGCGAATGGCCTCTTCTTTTTACCTGTCAGCTTGCGGTTTAGGGCTCTACCGTAATACGCAGTGTATGAGCGACCGCGAAATACCTGCGGCTGGAATAACCGCTCCTTCTGAGCTAGTGACTGACTTGACCGCCGTCAAAATTCTCTTTTTTTACTACTTCGTCATCATTTGTTTCACCTTTGCAGGGATGGATTTTAATGCAGGGATTTGGATTTTTTCGGGTCTCGCCGGGTTCGGTCAAAGATCTTCAGCTCTAATGCAGACCTCTCATTCATATTAACCACGTCTCCCTTCTGTTCAGTCGAAACTCCCAAACTGCAGGACACTTTGAAGCACGACTCGTCACGTCACCTCTCCCCCTCCCTCTCCCCCTTCTCTCCCTCCCTCTCCCCCTTCCTTTCCCTCTCTCCTCCACACTGTCCCATGATGACAACCACACATACGTTTTTTAGGCATTAAATAAAGGATATTTAATATTTTATGACGGTATAACGGTATTGAAACTGACACCGTTGCTATTTTTAGATCCCGCGGTATACCATAATACCGTAATACCGCCCAAGCCTAATGCAGAACATTACATTTACTACCTAGAAATAGTAAATCCATGGTGTCAGGTTATAGCAGTAATGAAACTTTCCAGCTGAAGTCCCTGGACAGGTTGGTGTTATAAAGTTACTTAAATAATCCTTTTTGAAATAACATGATTAAATAGAGCACTCAGTAGCATTACACCACAATATACATAAGTGCACACACAGCAGATAAACTGTCCTACCAAACAACCAACATTATTCTAAAATCATTCCAAGATGTCTGCATGATGCTCCTCTTTTATACAAAGAAATGAATCACATAATTACCTAAATTAAAAAAACAATGCTTTGAAAACTAAAACCCACTAAAATAATAACTGCTAATTACCAAAACACTCAATTCAAAACAACTAAAAATAAAATCAAAGCAAGCAAATGGCCGATTGTCTGTCCGCATTTATTTTTATTGCATTGCGTCTAAAAGGATTTCATTAATTCCTCTTCTAATTCCAACCCAGAGTCTGTTCAGCAGCAACTCCCTGCAGTTAATGAACATTTTTAACAACCCAACGTCTCAATTTGTCTAGATAATTCATGCAAACAGATTTTGTTTAACAACTGTGACCGTTTTTTAGATGCACTCTGGCGTTCGCTCTCCAGGTTTGGCCGAAGCAGAACACTAACCTGACTTTTACGGTCACTTACAGACCGGATAGAAAACTATTACTGTGAAAAGCGAACAGATTTGGGTCTAGATGTGGGCATGAGTGCCAATGGGCATGAAATCCACAGCCCCCGGAGATGATACAAGATCAGCGTCATAAAAGCCCAGATGGCTGATAGCCTGTGGCAGACCTGCAGGACTATAGATGGGCCATTCCACTATGGCCAATTATAGAAATTGCAACGTCTCTCAGGAAAAATGAATGGCTCGGAGCAGGCGAAAGCTGAGGAATGGCGTGTCCATGTGTGGGTTTGTTTCTAAACAACTTAAACCGACTGTTTGACAAATTGCAATGAGTGTGGCACATCGATGCATCAAAAGATGAATGTGTAGGGAACGGCCCCAAAGTGTATTCTGTAAATTAGTGGAATGATCTTGATGTTTGTGTGTATGTGTGTGTGGTGGATCTCCAAGCTTCACAACTACACTGCAAGCTCTTGTGGCTCGCTTTGAGTTGCTGCTGTTTTTCTGATTTATGTTCAGGCTTGTGGTAAGTTGAATCATTAATGGTGTAGAGATGCTGGTCCCTGCATAGCAAATCAAACCAAACAGTGGTTATATGGGAGAACGTCCTCTTGAAAATAAACTTTTTTATTTTATTTTTATTTTATATTTTATTAATTATTTTTATATAAATTATTTTTTTATATTCTAAATTAATTTATTTTTTTATATTTTGTAATATTTTATTTTTTTATTTAAATTTGTTTTATATTTTAAATTATCCTATTTATATTTAATCATTTATTGATAATTTATGATTTGTTATATTTTATTACTTATATTTTATTTATTTTTATTTTTTTATAGTTTGATTATTTTTTTATGTTTTATATTAATGTTGTGTTTTTAATCATTTTATTTTTTATATTATATATGTTTTCATATTTTAAATTATTTTATTTTTGATGTTTTATACATTTTTAAATATTTTAAATTATTAGAATTTTTGATATTATATATCAAATAATATATATATATATATATATATATATATATATATATATATATATATATATATATATATATATATATATATATATATATATATATATATATATATAAAATTATTTTATTTTTTATATTTTATATATTTTTATAATTTTATTATTTTTCATATTTTAATTTTATTTTGATATTTTATATTATTTTATTTATGTTTTAAAATTTATTCAGATTTTATATTTTATTTATATGTAATATTCTATATAATTTTTATATTTAATTTATTTTGATATATTATGTTTTAAAATTTATTTAGATTTCATTTATGTTCTATTTTATTTAACATTGTATTATTTACATTGTAGATTATATATATATATATATATATATATATATATATATATATATATATATATATATATATATATATATATATATATACATATATATATATATATATATATATATATATATATTATTTTTACATTAGTTATTTTATATTTTATATTATTAATGTTTTTTATATTTTACATAACTGTATTTATGTTTTATGATTAATAAAGATTTACTTTATTTTCCTGTAATTATTATCAAGTATATAAGTATATTTAACAGTATATAGTTGTATTCTTTTATAAATGAAAATAATCTGATATTAATATTAAAATTTGTATATCCACAAATATATAAAAAGTAGCTATTTGGAACTCAACATATGACATATTAGATCAAATATTATGAAATACTGTATAAATATGAAATATGTTAAATAAGATATATTATTAAATCATGCAGATGCACAGCCGAAATGAATAATATTTTAGCAAATAATAATTGCCAAAAACAGAAATTTAAAGTATTCTAAACATTTACTGATATAATGTTTATCTTATTCAAAGTCTTTAAAAGCACAACTCCGGATTTCTAAATACCTTCCAATCAGTGTGGTAATCAAAAAAGCCCATGCAGGCAATAGAATCAAGGTGTTGGTTGAGCACATGGGCGAAAACTGCTAATTAATCTGCTATAATGATGAGGCAGCAGCCGCTCTGGCCAGGAGCCACACTCACCCCTATAGAACACTGCTGCAGTCCAGACACCCCCAATCTGGCAACCTGCTGTAATTAGGGCCAAGTCACCCATTTCCCATCACCCTGCATGCTTGGAAATCAATACTTAATTACCTACAAGCCCTCCCTTTCACACACACACACATATATACACACAAACTAGCCTGCAAATAAAACTCAACACATACTAGAAGTTAATTATGAGCAAGATTGACTTAAAACTATGACATTATGTTCTGATATTTAGTGCGACTTTAATGACAATGCATATATACCTCATAAATTCTAAAGACCTATATCTTTAGAAAGTTATATAATATATATTTTTAATAAAGAGTGAATACACACACTTTAAAAAATGTGGCTTGTTCAAAGAACTTATTTAAAATGAGTTGAAACAACATTGCCATTACCATTGGAAAAAGAATAATGCTACCTTGGTCACATGAAACATGTCTTAACCAATCAAAGGGCGGCTATCAGTCTCCTTCCTCGTGTAATGCCACAGAGGCAGCATTGGGGTTAGTTGTTATGCTTTTTACGCTAATGATTTCAGGCTTGCCCTCAATGGGCTTAAAAATAGCCAATCTTAAAGAAAGCTACTACAGCACCCCCCCAAAAAAACACTTACAGACCAATAAAGCAGCCCCTTTATTTCTTGTCCGCCTGTTTTGTGCGTGTGTGTTTTCCTGCCTAAGCTGGAGATTACATTTATGGCAAGCGCACAGTGAAATATGGGTTTGTGATGATTCTGCATAGGCAAAGAGGTCATAACTCAGTCTTAATGAGAACGAGAGACCATGAGTGAGTGGAGGAGGAGAGAGCAAGAAGGAGGCCCAATCAAGCGCACCGCATCGCCTTTTCACACATCACAGACATTACCCAGTCTGCCGCGGTAAAAATAACACCTGACAGGCTGCTTTTTGATGAAATATTAATGATCTAATAACATTAGTCAGGCCTCCCGCTGACCCAAACCTTGATTTTTCTGAGGTGAGCTGATTGCGTGCGGCGATCGCTTTAAAATCAGTAGAGTTGAGGAGAAAATGTCGCGTTCAGCCACTGGTGATGTGTCATGTGCTGGGTGGTGAAATTCTAATGCCAATGATGTAAACATAACAAAGGATGCATACTGCTGATTGGAAACATCATTGGGTTACTTTCTTTCTCAAAAGTGCAGACTGAGTTTGGGTACTGAAACCTTGGATCATTATGGCACACATACTATTGGTAAGCATTGTGTCACACCATCTCTAAACATTTAGTTTTAAACAACTTTGAGAGATACAGGCACCGTCTGCGATGTTAGGCATTTGTTCTAAGGCAACACGACTCCCTTCAGATTCATCAACACGCATGATTGCGTTCATCAAATTTGCTCAAACTAAGCATTCTAAAATATGGCTATAGTTTACAAGCAAGGATTCTGACACACTAACGTGAAGCAGATGATTTACCAAAGTTGAGTGTAAGGGGGGGAAACACATCAAACTAAGGCTCCGTTTACACTAATGCGTTTTCGTTTTAAAACACATACGTTTTGCTACGGTTACGCGCATCCGTCCACACTACGCCAGAGTTTTCGAGCGCTGAAAACGGAGTATTTTGGAAACACTGGAGAGGCCGTTTTCATTCTAAATCGCTGCTGCTCCGTCTCAGTGTAGATGGGGGAAAACGGAGACATCTGAAAACGGAGGCGGGGCTGCCGACATTCGCTTATCTGGTTGGGGCTTTTCCTCAATATTAAGTAGCCTAATGTTACACACAGTTCAGTCCTGCATCCTCTTCTTTTAAGTTCAGACTTCGCAAGATTGATCAAGGCTGCAGTCTCCCCCTCCTCAGTCTGACATGGAAAACAGACTACAGAGGAAACGGGTAAACCTTCAAAGGGAACAGTGTACTTTATAACTTCATTCACATCACCCTGGCTACGTTGAGCGTCATCTTCACTGTGTGGATATTTACAACTGCCTCCTTTCAATTTCAGTGAAAAATACAAAACATGCCCTCTCTTTTGCTGAATATCAGTTTTAATAATCGATAATGGCCATTATGAAAGTATGACATACAATAAGTTTATACATTATAAACAATAAAGGCAAGCAATCAGTCAAAATACAGAATGTAGGCTTCATGGTTTCATTAATCATCAACCTATCTTTGCGCTAAGCCAAAACACGTTACCTGGATACAAGTAATAGATTCCAAAGACCAAAGTCGGGGAATATGTCGTTAGATAAAGACAATAAGATGAATGAAATATCACGTTTAATAAATATAGTGAGATTAGATCCAGTGGGAAATGCTTGATGAGCAGTCCGACCAGGAGAGCTCTCATCTGGGTAGATAGGCTGCAGTGCTTGCCCGAGAGTGTGTGTGTGGTCACGTGATGTGCGTTTTCAGCATTTTGGTGAGGACGGAGAGCTGTTCAGAAACGCTGGGTGAAACGCTAGTGTGGACGTGGATCGTTTTCATTCTAAAACGCCGTTTTAAAACTAAAACGC
The DNA here is from genome assembly GCF_052040795.2 of Danio rerio. Lineage (NCBI taxonomy): Eukaryota > Metazoa > Chordata > Actinopteri > Cypriniformes > Danionidae > Danio > Danio rerio. Next base: position 49,836,671 of record NC_141022.1, on the reverse strand, counting down.
AAAGATGTTAATCCATCTATGTGCTATAATATGTAAAAAATAATAATAATAATAATAATAATAAAAATAAAAACATTTAAAACCAAATTACAAAAGAAACATTCAAAAAGCAACTCATGTAAACACCTTAATCATATTATTGCCTTACTCAGATTAAGGCAAATCATTTGATTACTGACGTCCATGTAAACATAGTGACAACCGTAGAAAACAAAAGGTGTTCAAAATGATCAAAATATTAATTTTTTGTCAAATTAAAGATTTCTCTAGAGTCACCCAACATAATTTTGTGGCTCAAAAGTATCGATTCAAGCACCATTCTGGCACCGGTACCTTTTAAAAAGTATCTGTGGTGACCTCTGAAATAGAGTATATACCGAAGTAAAATGAATGAATGAATGAATGAATGAATAAATCCAGATGTCACAATGTTCAATGTCATTGACACTGAACATTGTGACATTTGCATTGTCATCCAATGACCAATGTCACCTAAACTGTCACTTTAGCCTAGTGACCAAATGTTATTTTTGAAAACAGAAAAAAGGTATATTTTCTCAGTAGATCAAACAGAATATTTCACAAAACATAGAAGTTTTTAATAATCCATATTGAGGATGAATCTCCATGAATCTCCACTCCCAACATCCTACCTTCTTAAGTTTTTTTTTTTTTTTATTTAGTTAATTAAATAATTTAATTATTTCTTTTTTATTTTTTTATTATGTCCATTTGTTTCTGTCTTAAGTAGACATGGGCCGGTATAAGATTCTAACAGTATGATAACCTTGGATAAAAAAATATCACAGTTTCACAGTATTGTGTTTACTGCTGTAAAATATGATTTTTTTTTTAAACGTCTTAGTAAAAAACTAAAACAAAAATTCTCCATTTAACATAACATATTAGATTTCAGGAAACTTGAGACTTACAGGTTAATTTAGGTGTTACAGCAAAACGTACAATTTTATGATTTGAAATTTTTAGATTTTCTGAATATTACATTCCTAACATGTTCAATATAAGTAGAATTTTACCTTGAGACTGAATGATGGCAGTCTGAACAAAAAAGTAATAAGCAAGCAAGGTTATTAATCCACTGTTGACTGACACCAATTCATTAAAACGTCTGATATGGCACTGGTATATTGAACATCCCTACATACCAACCACATACCAAAGCCCTGGAAACCAACCTCGACACCCTACTGACCAGACATTAAAGCATGAAAACAAATTGCATGTTGGCAGCATTAATACCAACTAATGTTCTTTAGGGATAAATAAATAAATAAATAACTAAATGAATAAATAACTAAATAAATGCATAAATAAATAAATACAGAAAATTACATTGCAAACATTTACATTTACATTTAGTCATTTAGCTGACGCTTTTATCCAAAGCGACTTACAAATGAGGACAAGGAAGCAATTTACACAACTATAAGAGCAGCAATGAATAAGTGCTATAGCAAGTTTCAGGTCTGTACAGTCTAAGAAGGAAAGTATTAGTAATGTTTGAGTAATTTAGTAATATTTTTTTTTTTTTGTAATTTTTTAGTTTTTTTTTTTTTTTTTTTTTTTTTTGAGTACAGTTAGTGGTATATCCAGAGAGGCAATTTGGATTAGGAGATTAGGAAGTGAAGTGGAGACTAAATAGTTGAGTTTTTAGTCGTTTCTTGAAAACAGTTCCTTCACAAGTGCTTCAAAGTGATTTCTTCCCTCTTTGGGATAGAACCACAAGGCGACGTTCATTCACAGAATGCAAGTTTCTGGAAGGCACATAGATCTGCAGAAGTGAGAGCAGATAAGAAGGAGCAAAGCCAGAAGTTGCTTTGTAGGCAAACATCAGAGCTTTGAATTTGATGCGAGCAGCAACTGGCAGCCAGTGCAAACGGATGAGCAGCAGAGTGACATGTGCTCATTTAGGTTCATTGAAGACCACTCATGCTGCTGTGTTCTGGAGCAGCTGAAGCAGCTTGATAGAGTTAGCTGGGAGCCCGGCTAGTAGAGAGTTGCAGTAATCCAGTTTGGAGAGAACAAGAGCTTGAACAAGGAGTTGAGCTGCATGTTCAGATAAGAAGGGTCGGATCTTTCTGATGTTATAGAGTGCGAATCTGCACGATCGAGCAGTTCTAGAACTGTGGTCAGAGAAGTTTAGTTGGTCATCAAACGGGACTTAAATGATCTGTTTCAGACTAAATGAATAAATAAGCATTTAAAATAATTAAACTATTAAATAAGAAAGCTGAACTTGAATCCGCATGCAAGCCATGTGTAAATATAGAAATATCCAACTTGACAGTATGAACACACTTGGACCATACATCTTTATAACATCCACAAATAGCTTGCAACATACTTTTTTCTATTATTTTTATATGCAAGTATAAAAGTATGTTTCATAAAAATGAACTACATTATAAACAAGAACAGGAAAAAAAGCTGCAAGAAAAAAAAGTGAAACAAGATTAAAAAAAAAAACAGAACAGAAAATTTTGCAAGCTGGTGCTATAACTAAATATAAATGTATGAAAATGAAATCTTACATAAAAAGCAGTACTGAAAATGTTATTACAAGCTAACCTTGAACTATGCATTAATACACATGAATCATTATGATGACCATCGTCTAACTCAAACCACACATTATTAGCAATACTTTGCCTAAAAAGCTTGTCCTTACACTCTTTCAACATCAACCAGAGAAATAATATATTAGCAGCTCAATGACTGAAACATTTTCTGAGAGCGACTATGTGAGAATCTACAATCAACCCAGAAGCCCCTTCATCTGCTTCCACCCCAGTGTTCCTGTGTCTCACAGACTAATCCAAGGGCTCAAGAGGTGAAATTAAACCATTATGGCAGAGCGCTGGAAGCAGCTTTCATTAAGAGAGTAATAAATGAGCTGCTTTGTTTCTCAGGCTCCTCAAACTCAAACCCGTCTTTCATACGTCCAGATCTTTACAGCCCCTCTGTCTGCAGCCCAAACACAGACGTGGACTCGGGTTTCACCTCTGAGAGGCGGAAAAAAGAAGAGGGGGGAAGCGAATGAAAAGACGCCGGAAAAAAAGACCAACAAACTGAACAACTGCATCTATTTAAGAGTGTACGGCGAGAGAGCGAAAGGGAACAGAACCAATTATTGGCTGCGCTCTGGGCAGGAAGCAGAACTCTCTGCCGCCTCAAGTTTTAATTAAAATGCCCATTTCCTTTCAAAAAAATGACAGCGCAGGGAAAGAAAGAAGACAATGAAAAAAAAAGAAGAAAAAAATAGTCCCAGTCAAAACAGACCTCACAATGATGGCGAGCTTTTGTCAAGTGCCGAGTGAAGTTTACGAGTTTAAAGTAATACTTTACCTGGGGATTAAAATCCTGCCATCATTTACTCGCCCTCACGTTGTCCCAAACTTGCAAGCAGGGTTCAATACAGACAAATGAAGTCACTCTTTGCGTCTGTTATGTAGAAAATGCTGACGAAATTGCGCAATCCTACATAGAAACGGATTTAGAATAAGTCACAGAATTTGGCGAATTTAGTATGTTAGTATATTTAGCATAGTGCTGTACACCTAATCAAATAGCATTGTGAAGCCAATATTCAACCACAGGATTTGAAATAAGAGAAGAAAAGAGTCCGCATGAAGGTCTTGTTGTTTTTAAAAGTTATGAGAACAGAATGCATACAAATCATGTTTCCACTGAGTGGTACGGTACGATACGGTACCATACCATATAAAATATACAAGATAAATATAATCACTGTTCTAGTGGCTTTAAGCCTTAAAGTATTTTAATGATTTATGTGAGAGAAATTGTAGTCGAGTCATATTTAGAAATTATTTATTATTATTGATTATTATTATCAAATTGGAATTATTTCTTGTTGTAGTTGTTGTCGTTTAAATAAATATTTTATTTGAATCAGTAAGTTTCATGATCACAATTAACTGGGCATAGTTTTTAATACATTTTAAAGTTTTTTAAATCAAGAATAGGACACGATAGGAATTTTCCAATTATAATAATAATTATAATAATAATAATAATAATAATAATTATAATAATAATAATAATAATAATAAAATATTTGAGGTAATAATAATAATAATTTTAATAATAATAAATAATAACAATAACAACAACAACAATAATAATAATAATAATAATAATAATAATAATAACAATAATAATACTTGTAAAATAATGTAATAATAATAATATTATTAATAATAATTTTAATAATAATAATAATAATAAATATAGCTGCAAGCAGCAATTAACGGGGGTCAAGCAGTTTAGCAGGGTAAGGTCATATAGCAGGTAGGATGCCTGTAAGTAGTTTATTCGACAACGAAATATACGATTAGTCTGTTAAAGTTTATAGATGGAGCTAACAAGTGTTTGATTAAACACTCCAGAGAAGCAACTTCGATTTTTACATATTGACAAATTTTTAATGAACATTTAGAGTGACCGCTTTTATGTCAAAGTGACCAGTATAAGCAGCCCTATGATATAATGTGTAGATCGAGTCATGGCACCTTAGACAAAGACACGACATGTCAAATTTTAAGTTAATCAGATAAATGGTTACTCAGATACAGTGATTTTACAATGTATAGCGCCATCATGTGGCCATTGTCTACGAGTTTTATGCTATGACCTTAGACTGACCTCTTGCATATGTGTAACCAGTTTGGTGAAGATATTTTTATTCCTTCATGAGTTATGGCTATTTTAGCTCTTCTTAATAAAAATGACAAAAGAGCAGTGAATAAGCTATTAGTGATCTCCTACTGCCATCTAGTGGCCACAGTGTAATTTATTTATGTGATTACAGCCATTTAGGTGTGCATAAACATATCCCTTCTATAATTGAGCATGTTCTAACTGTATAAAATGAAAATTTTGTATTTTATTAAAATAATTATAAATCTACAGAGTAAAAAGTGTGACAAGCTTTGACTAAATTTGATCTTAAATGGATTAACTGTGTTCATGCCATGTCAGTTTGGGATTCAGAATGCATTACATAACATTACATTACATTCTTTGCTATAGAGCAGTAAAATAAACATCAAGTGCTCTGTTACTGCCATCTAGAAGCCACAGTTGTGATTTTCTTTACACATGTTTTAAAACAAGGTGTTTAATCATAGAACCAGTTTTACCTATTAGAATTATTATGAAGAGGTTAACTGGGACCAAATTAGATGTTTAATGCATAACAGTGTTTACATCAGGTCAAAATGTGATTAAGAATGATCCTAAATGCAATTTCCCTGACTTTAAACTCAAAAAATGTAAAACAACAAAGGTATGCAAATGTTATGAACAATAAATAAGTGGTCTTGTTGTGACATCTAGTGGTTAGAAATGGTAGGTGACAGTTAAAAGTCTGTGTTATAGTGGCTAAAATGATAGAATATTGAAAATATGTGTTTTTGAGACCTTTAAACATCCAAGATGGACAAAAAAAAATAACTTATAAATCATTTCAGTGATAAGTGTGTAAATGAAGCACATTTACTTCATTTTTAAGCCATTTTAGCATGTTTTTAGAACCATTTCCACTATTATAGCGCCACCTATAGCCCAATCTCCACAAGATTTTGCATGTTTATTCACATTGATATGCCACATCTGCTCACCAATTTATGTGATGTTTTGGGTTTTCCTTATTGGTTTACAGGCATGTAGGTTCGTGTAGACACGCCCCTTTTGTTAATGAGCCTGTTACAGCTATCTAAAATGGAAAGTTCAACTTTTTTTTGATAATTATTGATCTACTCAGTCCAGAGGATCATACAACACTGGTTTCGTTGTGATTGAGTTAAAAACCAGGGACTAGTTCGCAAAAGTAGGTTTTGTTTATATTGATGGTTTTTTAATGAACAGTTTGAGTAACAGCAGTGGTTTTAGTCTCAAACTGTTCAGTATGAGCAGACCTATCATATGATATATAGATTGAGTGTTTTTAGTGAAATAGTGTGTAAATGAAGCAAATTTACTTTATTTTTAAGCAATTTAGCATTATTTAAAGACTATTTTTGCTATTATAGCGCCACCTATGGTTTGATCTTCACAAAATTTTGCAAGTTTCTTCACAATGATATGGCACATGTGCTCACCAATTTCTGTGATGTTTTGAGTTTTCCTCATTGGTTTACAGGCATGTAGGTTCGTGTGGATACGCCCCTTTTGTAAATTAGCCTGTTACAGCTAGCCAAAGTGAAAAGTTCAACTTTTTTTTGATAATTATTGATCTACACTGTCCAGAGATTCTAACAACACTGGTTTCGTCGCGACTGAGCTAAAAACCAGGGACTAGTTCGCAAAAGTAGGTTTTTCCTATATTGATGAATATTTAACGAACGGTGTAAATGACAGCAGTGGTTTGAGTGTCAAACTGTTCGGTATGAGCAGGCCTATCATATGATATGTATTTTGTGTGGTTGCGCAAAATGTTGTGTGATACACAACCCATTACACACTAAAAAAACGTAAAATCGCCCCCTAGTGGCCGATTTCTTTCAAAATTCTTACAGACCTCAAGGACCGTGAGTCGAACATGCCCAGCGAGTTTCGTTTCGATCACTCATCGTTAACCTTGTTAAATGGCTGCTCAATTTTTATTGGCTAATGGCGGCCATGTTTTTTGAGATATGCCAATGTCCTTATAGTATGTTATGACAACTTGGTCAAAGACACTGCATGCCAAATTTCAAGCTGATTGGAGTAATGGTTGTAAGGTTAGAGTAATTTTTATGTTTTTTAAACTTTATAGCGCCACCATGTGGCCAAAGTCCACAGGTTTTGCACTGTTACATCAAATTAAGCTTACACATATGTGTACCAAGTTTGGTGATGATATCTCATTCCTTTCAAAAGTTATAGCTACAATTAGCAATTAGCTTCAATTAGCATCGAACATTGTTGTGTACTGTTTCGTGCGAGAATAAAAATTTCAACTTTTTTTTGATAATTATTGATATTTAGTGTCCAGAGAACATTTCAGAGCTGGTTTGGTTCAGATTGGGCAAAAAACCTAGGACTAGTTCGCAAAAGTAGGTTTCGGACAAATCGCGATGTAGCGGGAAAACGGTCCACCGTAGAGAAAATCTGGGTCACTCCACTTTTGTTCGGGCTGACCCAAGGATTCCAAATATGTAATTTTTTTGAGTCTACGACAAACGGTGTACAAATGGCGGCCAAAATATTGGGTTTTGGCGCAATAGCGCCACCTATGGGCCGATTTGGCTGATCTTCGGTGAGAATGTAGTGTACCGGAGTACAACCATCTGACCAAGTTTCAGCTCTCTCGGACTTACGGTTTGGCCTGGGCAATAGTGACTTCGGCAGAATAATAATAATAAAAATCCTTACAAATACAATAGGGTTTCAGCGCTTCGCGCTTGACCCCCTAATAATAATAATAATAGAAATAATAATAATAATAATAATAATAATAATAATAATAATAACAATAATAATTATGATAAATGAATAAAAAGTTATTATTATTATAAATTTATTAGTATTATTATCATTATTATTATTATTATTATTATTATTATTATTATTATTGTAACCATTCGTTTCATGTTCAGCTGGTGTAAATTTGTCACCAAGTTCTCTACAGCCCATTTACTCATTTAGCAGATGCTTCTATACAGAGCAGCTTACCAACGCAAGAACGATTTACAAGAATGAGGCAGTGATTTCCGAAAGCAAACATTATCCAGCTGACTTGAAACATAGCGATAGGCTTTAAGTATCAGTTAGAACAGGTTGAAAATCATAAACAAATCAGTAACATTTTGCACCATATGGCAAAAAAAAAGAAGTTAATGAGGTTCAGCCTACTTTTTCAGCCTACTCCTTACACAAAGCGACCATAGGACATTCTGAGACTTACTGTGTTTTTGTTTGTTTGTTTATTTGTTTTTTGCCATGATTGCAGCTTGACAGCATCCACACCCATTAATTTTCATTGTCTGTATAAGTTCCTCAAAATGCCTTCTTTGTTTTCAACATGAATAAAGAACATTTGTCATAAAACAGGGGGGAAGAATGTTCATTTTGGGGTTGAACTATCCCTTTAATTAGACCTGAAGCTTGGCCTTAATGACCTTTGGAAACACACCGCAATAATCAATTCACCCTGCCACAATCTCTCCTCCGGACACACCAGGGAGGATCCCATATCTGCTGACGGGGCCACTTACCCAGTACACCATTTGACCAGTCTCACACTGAGAGAAAGAACGAGAAAAAATATGGTGTTCTAGCTTATTCTGCTGATTGCACTTACATATATATTCACTCTGCCCCAACCAGGTGACTTTTAAATCATCCGATAAAATGCTTTTTGGAGGGTGGGGGTGGTATTGTGTGACGCAGGACGATAAATCCAGACAGCACAGCACTTTCAGAGGGGACTGATTTTAGCTTATGCCTTTTTTAAAGCTTTAAACTCTTGGTTCAGTGCGATAGAGTACTGCAAAGCTTTTCCAGCTGTTTATTATGGTTATTTAACCCAACTTCCTGTTAATTAACCCGATAACTGACAAGTCAATATCTCCTATAACACAACTCAGTCGCTTATTGCGTTAAGATAATGTTATTTCCCAAGCAGCATATTTTCTCATTGCTAACCTAATTTATAGTATAGACTTCTGCGGTTACAATCAAAACAATGTTTTGTTATTTTACTTTTTTGGATGCTGTTCATTTGATTTAAAGGAATAGTTCACCCAAAACTGAAAATTGTGTAATTTTTTACTCACTCTTCACTAGTGAAAAACTGTTTTGGTTTCTTTTTGTTCTGTTTAACACAAAATAAGTTCATTTGAAATTTGTTGAAACCCTGCAACCATTGACTTTCATTGTAGGAAAAACAAATACTATGAAAGTCAACGGTTACAGGATTGTAACATTATTCAAAATATCTCCTTTTGGCTGCTAAATAAAAAAAAGAAAATGCATAAAGGTTTGAAATCACTTGAGGATGAGTAAAGAGTGAATCAATTTTCATTTTTGGTAATTTCCCTATAAACACTTTAGTATATTTACTGATTTAACAACACTGTTTGCCATTTCTCATTCATATGCTATTGCTTCAGCTTAAACTTAACTGAAATGGTCAATGGTTAAGTAGCTCAAACAAAATGTACACTTCCCATCATGCTTTACAAACTGCAAAAAAGTTTTTCTTAGATTATTGGTCTTGTTTCTTCAAACATCTAGAAAGTCTTAATCCGAGAAGAGTTTACAGGACAATCAAAAATGTTGCTTTTTAACAATTAATACATAAAAATTAAGTGAGTTTTCCCTTTAAAACAAGCTTAATAATATTGTTTTTTTTTCTTTTGACGCAATATTTTTTTTCTTATCTTATTGGCAGAATATTTTGAGTTAATTATATATTTTTATTTTCAGTAGAGATGGGTACCCAAACTCGATACTTCTCAGTACAAATCTTTCAAAAAATAAAACATATTGTTTTAAAAGGGAAAAAAAGTTAGTTGTTTACCCAGACATTTAAAAAGAATATGTTTTAGAGCAGTAACCACAATACCGTGATACAGTGAAACTGATCTTTTTACCCAAGGTTATCATACTGTCAGAATCATTTTTAGGTCTGGGTCCACCTTTGAGCCGCTATAGCCAATTGCAGAACAGTAACTACTGGGAAGGTGGGGATAAAGAAAGTAAGGCCCCATCTGATTGGTCAAATTTACATAATCAACACGTACAACAAAATGTAAATTATCTTGTCTGCAATATGTACACTGTATATACTATTATAGCGATAACAATATTTTACAATATACGGTTCAACACTAATCCCTAATATTGAATTATTGAATGACCCTTGGGAAAATAACTCAATAACTTAATGCATTTCATCCTAATTTTGGAGTAGACACATTACTGAATGTTAGCTAAAAAGTGTTTTATTTTTTGTATTAGGGCTGCACGATATATCGTTTCAGCATCGAAATCGCGATGTGCGCATCCGCGATAGTCACATCGCAGGAGGGTGCGATGCAAAAAAAAAAAAAAATAAAAATAAATTATATATATATTATGGGTGGAGCCGAACCGGAATACGGTATTCGGAAAAGCAGGAATAGCGTGTTTTTACGAATACTTATTTCAAACAATACTTGATAAATTATTTGTATTTGGGAACAAGAAAAACATTATATCAAAAAGCTGCGTTTCCTCATGAGACCGCACTGCATGCCCGCGTGAGTGAGTGAGTGAGTGAGTGAGTGAGTGAGACGTTCAGGAGTCGGTGGGCGGGGTGGGGCCGGGGTAAGGAGACTGAGCAGGCTGCTTCTCTATACAGCAACAAAGAAGGCTTGGCAGAGCGAAAAATACTTTTCTGCATTACTATTTTTGTTTATTTTATCATACTAAAATAACACGTGACAGAAGTTCACTCAAAAGTGAAAGTTCTTTCTGTTATTTACTAACACTCCCGTCATTCCTACTACTTTCAGAACATAAATTTTGATATTTTACCATATGAGAATGCAATGCAGTTATGAAAATTAAGAAATTAAAGCAATACAGAGATCTGGTCCCCGCGTCAGGTCAGGGTGCACCTACCCAGATAGCACACATGCGTCGCAGAGACGTCTGCTGGACATCCGCGTTTTCATCTGGGAGACGTCTTATTCAGGGCGTTTGCTCATCTGGAAAACGTCGCATAGACGTCCTTGTCATACATTCTAACAACGTCTATGCGATGCATTACAGATGTTCATTTTTAAAATGTTAGGTCTGTGAGACATCTTATTTATGTAGCATAGACGTCGTTTTTTTTATTTGTTTATTTAGACATTCCTTCATTCATACTGCTATAAATAACAGTTACAGGTACTCTGGTTATACATCCGTCTTCACATAAGCTAAAGTATATCCACTCAAAATGAAAAACACAACGGCTGAAGAATTATTTGTAGAATTTTATTATATTATAATTGATTAGAATTCATATTTTTTGAAGCAAACAAAACCAAATAGCAGCAAATAAATAAATTTAAAAAAACAACTGGCTTAAGAGGCCATTCTTCCTGGGGCCAAGCGGAGAAAGTCTTTCAAATATTTTTCGGCTTCTGCCTCTGTTGGAGACGGAAGCACGGGGTTCCTCATAGCTGCACCTGTTAAAAAAAGAAAAAATATAAAGAAATTAAAATAAGGCGGTTTTAAGAAGGCTCAGGGGGTGTTTTATTTTATTGTGAGCCTTTTATTTTTATCTGACCAAAATTAATACACACCATATTAATTATTGCATTTGACTACATAATAATAATAATAATAGAGTGGAAGAAATAATACTATGATTGTTTGAAATGCGTTTAGCTAAATGGCATATCGTCTATTTTAGATAATGATCGTTAACACCATTTTTTAAATCAGTTTAGCCTACCTTTATTTGATTGCTGTTCATTTGTTGTTGAAATACGGCTTAGATTGGAAATATTTTCACTATTCGATCATGCACCGTCCTCATGTAATCAATATCATATTCTTTAAAATGTTACTCTCAAATAAATTAAGCTATAGCTTTGAAAAAAATTGATGTCAAATAGAAACGAGAGGTGCAAAAGCTTAAATCCGCCATAAAATGAATAAAGAAAAAATAACAACAACAAAAACAAGTGTACTTGCATTAGTATGCATTTGGACAACGTGGTCAAATTCAAGGAATCGACTCTTTTGTGTTCGAAACTTCATCACTATTGCGCATGTTTCCTCAAAGCATCACACTCAGCACGTAGAAGACACCAGTCCACGCGGGAATACTGAGGTAAGCAGTCTGATTCATTGTTATTGATATGTGTGGTCAGTAAAATATTTATTCCACTTTGTTTGTAGTAAATTTAACAAGGTAATAACTTTATTTAGACGAATAAAGCTATGTTTAAACACGTTGTGATGACAACTGACCAAGCAGCAGTTCAAGGTGATTAGGGCTAACTTAAATTTCGGGAAAATTTGTTCTTTAAATTTATTAGATTAATATCATACGACAAATTGACTGCTAAATAATGAATACTGTAAAAGTGTACATATGCATTATACTGTAGTGCTGGGAGATTATTCGAAAATCGAAACCTAAATCCATAACCGACATATATCCCCACGTGGCGATTTAATGCATGTACCGTCCACATGTGCTTCAGCAAAGCTCAAGCGAATGCAGGCAATGTGATTAATAATCAGAGGCATGACAGATTTTCTTTTTGATTATATGACCTATAATTTGTGAAGCATAACTCACTTTTTTTAGCGTTTATTCATAATCAAATCGACTGAGGTTTTGTTTTTATTATTTCTAGTTATCACATACAAGGTAGGTGCAGTAATCAGCACTATCGCCTCACAGCAAGAAGGTCTCTGGTTCGAGCCTCGGCTGGGTCAGTTGGCATTTCTGTGTGGAGTTTTCAATTTCTTCCCGTGTTCGCTTGGGTTTCCTACGGGTGCTCCGATTTCCAAAGTCCAAAGACGAGGTATGGGTGAATTGGGTAAGCTAAAAAAATGGTCCATAGTGTATGAGTGTGTGTGTGTATGTTTCCCAGTGATGGGTTGCAGCTGGAATGGCATCCGCTGCGTAAAACGAATGCTGGATAAGTTGGCGGTTCATTCTACTGTGGCGACCCCGAAATAATAAAGGGGCTGAGCCAAAAAGAAAATGAATGAATGAACATACAATGTAAGCTGTCTTTTCGTAAAGAGAAGCATGCACACACACGCACTTAAAATATTATTGTGAACAGCAATGTTCACATTATGTACTTTTTCACATTGCTTTATTATTTACTATTTTCCAGACACAAGTTATGCTTGTTAAAGATACTTGTCATTTTCCACTTTTGACATGGAAATATTTTTTTAGGGAAACTTTCTTTTAACACTAAAACTGAAATGTTTAGTAAATGAATAAATGGAACTTGATTAAGTACAAAAAATTACTTGGAAAATAATATAATGATTCAATATTTCAAAAGGAGGTAAAGTGTTCAATCAATCAAGGTTTTGATTTAAGGTTTAATCTCCTTGCCCTAATATACAAGAATGAACAATTCTCCACTTAAAATAATGATCTAAATTTTATTTATAAAACACTCTTGTGTATTAAATATCATTTTACAATATATGAACAGCATATGCTAGCTCGTAAGCTTATAGCACACTGATAACCATATTATGTGTGTACAAGGTAATCATGCTATAGAGATATACTGGCAGTTCTGTCTTATAGGTATTATCTAAACCGTTCATTGCAAGACAATTAAACATACCTATCACAAGTGTCCCAATATTTGTGTTTTTTAGGCCTCTTTTATCTCCTCTTCCACACCAGTTGAGCTGTTTGGCCACTGGACCAAACACTTTGGAGGCTACACGCCAAATGGTTTTTTTCAGAGTTTGTCCTCCTCTGATGGATAACCTCTTCATCTTAAAAATAAAAGGTAATATTAAATCTTTACAGACAAAGTGCAAGGACTATGGCCCAGTTTTACAGACAAGGATGAGCTTAAGTCTGGACTATAAGTCTTAGTTAATGTTAGATATAAAACTTCTTTTATAAAAATCCATGTGAAAGAAAATATAAGCACAATACTAGCGTGCATCTGGTAACAAAATAATGGCAATGAGATATTGTAAGGCATCACACAGCTCACACATACATTTTTAGTTTGGGACTAGCCTTAAGTGTTGTCTGTGAAACTGGCCATATAATAAAGATTTACTTAACAACAGCTGTAAAACCTTTAAATCTTAAATATTCGTACCATCTTCTCCATCATTGGTTTTTCAGCTAATTGCCTTTCCAGTTGTTCAAGGTCCTCAATTGTTTCAATAGGAAAGGTGTCATCCTCAGTGTCCACCACCATTTGACCACTTGACCGAGGGGCAAGGGACTGGACCACTGAAGTTAGATGGGTAATCTTCATGTCCAGCTCATTAAGCTTCTCCAAAATTGCCCTCTCCACAGCTGCAACACAGTAAGTGGGTTAATCTCTATTCAACTATACGTAAATATTTTTTAATTATTATTATTATTCTTAGCACTTAAATTTTACTTACGTGTGCATTGACTGGAGATGCAGCTCCATCGGCTGATACCAGAAGCATCTGCAAGCAAAATCACTTTTGAACGATTCACAAAAATGTTATGAGGATATTGTAATAATATGCTTGAAACCTTAAACGATAAAAAAAAAACTATATCCGTCTGATTACACATTGTTTTTCTATGGCTAAAATGACTTAAACTATTCACAGAATTCAGAAAAGCAAAATAGCAAAACTGAATTAAGAGGAAATAAAACTGAATTTTAAAAAGCAGACAGAAGCCAACCCCCTCTTGGTCTGTGCTTTTACGTAAAATAGTTTATATGTGAATTTTTCTGTGCATACGAAATCGTTAGTTCCCCAAAGTTATTGAAAGCATAAATTAACAAAACACTTTAAATTAATTTTCAAACCATTAATTTATAGGTAATGATAAATTATATATTGTACTCTAATACATTAATATTCTGAATACAGTGAGTTTTTTTACTGTCACTATAATTAACGAAGTGTTTTTTGTTGTTGTATAGTGTTGTATTTATTAGGTTACAAGGAAATAATTAGATAATGTTTTGCGAACAGCTTATTAACCATGGAAAATTTTCACAGAAAATTGGAAAATGTCATTGATTAGTTGCTTTGAACAAGTTTTATATTCAGTGTTAATTAATATGTTTACAAATAAATTAAAAGGATGTACATTTACTTACGTTTACACACCATTAAGTGGTTATAAACATTTGAGTTTTTTTTTTGTTCTGCTAAACACAAGGAAGGTATTGTGAAGAAAGCTAAAAGCCAGTGATTATTGACTTCTATAGTAGGAAAATGCTATGGAAGTAAATGGTTACAGGTTTCCAACTTTCTTCAAAATATCTTCATTTGTGTTCAGCAAGAAGGAAGAAAGTTTGGGTAACACTTCGTAACAACTGCACACTGAATCATGCATTTAGCATTAGCAAATTGTTAATTAATTTGCAAGAAATTTAATTAATTTGTTAAGATTTAACTACATTAATAGATGTTGGTTAGCAGTATATAAATACAACTACAAATACTGTATAAAAAACATAATAATAATAATAATTCATAAGAAGTAACTGTCAATTAAAAAAACAAATGACTTACTCTTCGCTCTTGCCTGGGTACTTGAAGGTCTCAGCTCAGAAGTTGTGTCTTCTGTGTGATTGTACAGACAATGTAACATTACCATGTTAATAATTAGAAACTAATTTGCTGTGTATGTTTTTTTGAATGTTCTTGCACCTCGATAGCTCGATGGGTGGTCCCCCCAAGCATCTTCTTGCTCATTTACATGGGACATGCTTATTGGAAAAACTGGTGCTGAGAAAAAGGTCAAGTTGGTAAGTTGCATTTGCTACTATGACACTACATAAAATGTATATAATTTATTTATTTTTTACACTTACTCTGCATTTTTCTTTGATCTGCTGATGGCTTTGGATCTTGGACAGAGTATGTGTTGTCTAAATAATAAAAAACAAACAAACAAAAGTATAAAAAGGTTGCAAAAAATTACAATAAATGTGTTTAGGATTTCCTCTGTATACTTCATTATTGTTTTATTTAATCTTTGATGGTAGAAATATGTAGGTGATCAGGTCACCCATATAGAAATCTGATGCATGTAAATATACAGGGTGATTCAAAAAGAATACCACAACTTTTAAAATCAAGAACTCTTCAAAGAAGAGGAGGTCATATTGAACATCTATGAACTTGTTTACTACTAAAAAACTTTTAAGGACTTCACACTGATTATTTACCCAAGGTTCCATCATGTTTCTTTGATTAAATACAGATTTTCAAAGTTGTGGTATTCTTTTTTTAATGACCCTTTATATAGAAAACAAATAATTGAATTAAAAGTTCATATTTAGACTTCACATACAATATTTGTCATTGACCACTTATATATTTGTTAAACAACTGGAATTACAAATATGTATAGATATGTAAATTTTATATTAATAATTAATATTTTTAGGTTTTAATAATTACATTTAATATATATATATATATATATATATATATATATATATATATATATATATATATATATATATATATATATAATATTTTTTTCTGTAGAATGCTTTAAAATATTATATTTGTCCATTAGGTTTGTCAGTACTAAAGTCAAAATAATTTAGCTAAATAAATTTATATTACGGTTCAAAAATATATACAAAAAACCTCTAAAATACAGGAAAAAATCAAGAGAAACTTAAAATAATATTACATTTATTATTATTATTATAAATTTAAAAATTTGTAGTTTACTTTTTTGTGCAAATACTCATTTGAATTTAAATTTAAATTTTTTAAATTTAAATTTTTATTCCTAAAGATGTTATGTGGCCAAACTTGTATTTTAGTGCACATAACTGTTTAATAAACATCTTTTATTTAAATGAACAAAAATATTATCTCTGTTTACTGAAAAATAGATTACAATATTCCAATTCAAAAGGAGGTGTACTCATATGTGCTGAGCAGAGTGTGTGTGTGTGTGTGTGTGTGTGTGTGTGTGTGTGCGTGCGTGTGTGTGAACATATCTGTACATATTATTCCAATCGTTGAAAGATAATATTTGTAAGCAGCACAGCCATTTTTGCAATATTTCAAAATGTATATTGCATAAATAAAATATATTTTATTTGTAAAATCCAAATAGGAACTTGCATGGCATATATGTAATTTGCATAAATTTAAATGCAACAGATTTCAATATGGGCAGGTATCGCATTGGTGATCTGCATATGAGAAGCTCTGTCTTTATTGAGCTTTCTTGACATTTGACAAAATGGTACTCTTTCTACTGTTGTAGATGAATTGTGTTCTCTTTTTTGTATTTTAGTCTTAGCTTTACAGCCTTGTTTAATCAAACATTTTCTTTTTTACAATACAGCTAAATTAAATGTTACCGTAATTACCTGAAGTGAGACATACAACTTACGTGGTGCTCTGTCTTGTAAAGGCCGCAGCACAGAAAATGTGTCCTCTGTTGGATTGTACAGAAAATGTTGAGTTACCTAGTGTGAGTATGTGGAGCAATTTTCTTATTTCAGTTCTTATTTCAAATACCAATGAATCTGTTATTATTTATTTTGTTTTTTACCTTGATTTTCAGGTTGGGGTTTATCCCAAGTGTCTTGGTGCTCCACTTCCTGGCAGAACCTCACAGGTACGTCTGGAGCTGAAACTGCAATTATTTTCTTTGCAATTATGAAATGTTATTTGACATTTTTAATTGTAATACCTGGTTCAGAGAAGATTCAGTCTTTAAAGAGGCTTTCAACTTTTGGCAGAATAAGCAGATCATGAAACATACAATTTGTGCACAATTATTATGAAAGTCGATATCTGGTTATATTGAC
The DNA here is from genome assembly GCF_052040795.2 of Danio rerio. Classification (NCBI taxonomy): domain Eukaryota; kingdom Metazoa; phylum Chordata; class Actinopteri; order Cypriniformes; family Danionidae; genus Danio; species Danio rerio. The sequence goes on along the minus strand of NC_141022.1, from coordinate 49,819,164 downwards.
TGTGATAAGGGAGTCATGGTTTTAACTGCTAGTAACAATGAAAATTTAAGGATAGGAGAAGGATTTAAACTCTGATGACTTACTGCAAGATTCTGAAAGATAATATCTTTTAACAGTTACAAGAGGAAGTGGTCCTGTCCTTCTAGACCAGTTCTCAACCTATGCCTATGAAGTTTTCCGTGTATTTCAGTATTTCAGCTTGTGGTTATTTTTGAGTGGGTACATTTTGAGACATTGTATCCCATTGTGTCATTCTTTGACACAGAAGCTGACACATTGTACTTGTCAGTGACTAAAGGGTTCCTGATGCTTTCAAACTCTTTCAATGATGAACCGGATGAATCTTTCAGTATAGGAAATTAATTTTGAAATGAACACTGAAAACTTCTGGAAGATAAATTCTTTAAACCGATACAAAGGGAGTGGTGCTTGTCCTTTCAACCTATGCCTATAAAAGTCTCTGGGCATTTTACAACATTTCTGCGTGTGATTCTTAAGTGGGTACAATCGATACATTGAGTCAAATTGTGTCATTCTTTGACACAGAATCTGACACATTGTACTTGTTTTGGCTCTGGCAAACTGGGTTTCCTAAACTATTCACCTTAATAACTGAAATCCTATTTTATAATATTATTTTCTTCTCGGCCAGTTGATTGTGACTCTTTATGTTTAAATAATGTCAGTTTCCCCTATGAGCATTTCTTGTCCAGTGGACTCAATTTAAAAATTAGCTTGTGTTGCACTTTCTCCTAGCCATATAATATACAGTTGAAGTCAGAATTATTAGCCCCCCTTTGAATTAGTTTTTCTTTTTTTATGTATATTTTTCAAATGATGTTTAACAGAGCAAAGAAATTTTCACTGTATGTCTGATAATATTTTTATGTCTATATATTTGTTTTATTTCAGCTAGAATAAAATCAGTTTTTAATTATTTAAACCCATTTTAAGGTAAAAATTATTAGCCCCTTTAAGCTTTATTTTTTTCTGATAGTCTACAAAATAAACCATCATTGTACAATAACTTGCCTAATTAACCTAACCTGACTAGTTAACCTAATTAACCTAGTTAAGCCTTTAAATGTCTCTTTAAGCTGTATAGAAGTATCTTGAAAAATATCTAGTCAAATATTATTTACTGTCATCATGGTAAAGATAAAATAAATCAATTATTAAAGATGAGTCATTAAAACTATTATGTTTAGAAATATGTTTTAAAAATCTGCTCTCTGTTAAACAGAAATTGGGGGAAAAATAAACTGGGGGGCTAATAATTCAGGGGGGCTAATAATTCTGACTTCAACTGTATATATATTCAAGTCACTTGCTTCAACTAAATATATATATATATATATATATATATATATATATATATATATATATATATATATATATATATATATATATAATAGAGGTACAATGTACTTCTATTAAAAATAGGATCGGAATATTACATTTATTTATATTTGTGCACAAACTGTAGGTGAGTGTTGTCTATTCAGCGATCAGAATCATGAACCAGCCTGTCATTGAGTCAGCCTTTTGAGTCATGAATGCTGTGAAGTTACAGCTTTTACAGTTTGTAGTTACAGTATTCATGTAAAGCGAGTTACCTTGACTAGTGGAGGGAGTTTCAAAACAGGCCTGCTGTTGCTTTTCTGTAGCTTTTTGTTGGTCGCGGACAAATGCTGTTGAAACATTACAGATGAAACAGATGTTATATCTGTCTCACAAACAAAAATTACATTGTACTGCACAGATCTTTATAGCTTGAGAGTGCTGTTGCTTCTAATTAGCAATTAAAAGTTATTTGTGCCTCTTAAAATGTAATACTCAATTTATGAATGTAATAACAGTAGTTTTTTGCAAAATGTTAAAAGAACAATATTACTGGATTCAGCTGAAAACATTATGGTAAAGCAGCATGTCACAAGAGCTTGTGCATTACATTTAATTTACTGTGATTAAGGAACATTCTTGAGCATATCACAAAGTACTTAAAACATCAAATATCTGTTTTACTAATTAAAACTTACAATTGCAAAAACTGTTAATTGTTTTACATGATGTTAGCTGAGGTCGTACAAGGGGACCTGAAAAAGAAAAAAACTGCTCAGTGATCATACATACACTTTTGACTGGCAGTAATATAAGTGGTGTATTTTTACCTTTTGCCCTGATATGTCTTGGGGGTGTTGGAGCTTTTGGTGCAGGTGGGACCCTTGGTGTTGGTAGACTTTTTTCTTTATTTAGTTTCTTTTTTTTGTGGGGAGTATCGCAAGGCTCATCATCTGATGTGTATATTTTCTTTCTATGAGCACAATCAGGGTAGTTAATTATACAAAGCATGATTGGATTATAACAATGTCTTGTTTTTTAAATGTAAGAAGAAAAAAACACAAACTTAAAAATAAGTTCAATATAATTTTTATAGTAAAAGTTTTCTTTCCATCATTCTTAGGAAAGTTAGGAAATGGCCAAAATATAATAGTAAAAATAACAAAACCTTTTGCTTGTTTAAATCTGGCATAATTGTGTATTTGCGTGTTGCAAAAAATGCAAACAAACAGTTGATGATACATTTAAAACTAAATATACCTGATTTACCTGATAAGTGTGATTGAGATGTAAAAACTACGGCTGAATTTGATATTATAATTAAATATATTTACCTTTGTTACTCACATGAACTTTGTTTAGCTTCAGAAGACTGAATATTGTTGTTAAAAGTAAAATGTGTGTTTTGACAACTTACTTCGGAATTCTTTTTGCAGGCATTTCAGATTCCGAGATGTCAGATGTGTAGCATGCCTGTTTCCATTTCTTTGAAATCTTGTCAAAAGATGCTGAAAGAAATAAAGTATGTAACAATTCATGAATGCAATAGTCTATGGAATGTCATATATTATTGAATTTATCCTTTGTTTAATATTGTTTATTTACAATGTACTTCTGTGTACCTGACTCGTGTAGAATTCTGGCCTGATGCTTGGTCCAACCTTTATCTGGTTGTGGTGCCTCCATCAACCGGACACTCTTCAACACCCTGTCTATCTCCTTGTATGGAGGCCACCACGAGTGACCCTCTGAGTACCAAGACTTTGCGACAGGTCCGGTACTCCCTTCGTGAATGAACTCCACTATCAGGTACATTTTTTTTAAGCTGCAAGAACCTAGAGCCCCATAGTGTTGAAAGACACATATTACATTTCGGTTGTTTATGTGCATGATTCAAATACACAAAATACATTTCATGCAAAATAATGATGCAAGTTAATATTGAGAAATTTTTTCCCAAGCACATATTACCAATTCCAGACCACATCAATCTTAAGAACCACTACTACTTTTGTATTCATCATTCTTTATTGATATATAATTTTCTGACAACACTCAAAGTAAAAAATGCTTTAAATGCAGGTGTTTTACTGATAAAAATATAACTTGGACTGAAAAGTTGCAAAATTATTAAATGACGGTGAAAAGAAGGCAATACTAGAAATTGCAAAATAAAGTAATGACAACTATTTTGGATCATTTGAATCGAGCTATTTTCACTTTCTGCCTTCATATAATATTACATATTGGTTATAGTTGTAATTAGGGCTTGACATTAATACTCGCCAAACCACCAAATGCAGGTAGATTTCAGCTGTGGCGGGTAAAGACTGCCATTTCCACTAGCCACTTTGGCTGGTTGAAAATAATTTTTTAATCGTAGTTTTCTTAAAAGCAGGGTTCAACAATAAGGATGGTCCAGTTTTTGGGACAGTAGACAGGATTGTCAGTGTCCTGACCAGGCCAGTGCTGGCTTATCACTAAATATTATAATTTCAGTTTTTTACCGTTTATCAATATGCATGCAAATGTGATAAAAAAAAATTATATATATTTATTTTTTTCAAAATTAGTGGTATACACAGTAATGAGTGGAACAGCAAATGAGATTTTAGAATCAAGAAGCAGCATGATTGACAAAAACAACTGTGTTTATGCAAAACAAAAGATAGCAGATAAATACCAAATGAGAGCTTGATCATACACACTGTGAGACACAGGCTATTCTTACTCACTGAGAGATGTTTTTGAGAGCCGAGTGTTTAAAATACTTGTGCACTACCGTGTCCTTGCATGTAGCAATCCTCCTTGGAAATGAAACTGGTGTGATGGATTCTATTTGAAATAGACTGGACAAAAGTAATTGTCGTGCATCCACAGTCCTTCTGCTTTCAAGAGCTTTAGATTTAAAAACAGGTATTTGTAAGCAGCAGTGATTGCCACTTTAACCATTGTTTGAACAGATTATTAATGTGCCTAATGTTAACTGTGTGCACATGATTAATATTTCATTATCACACATGGTTTGTTTTTCACCTGCTTTCTTTTGCTTGCAAGTCAATTTTCTGCATATAAAATATATTTTCCCAACAACAAAATTGTGGCTAGTGAAAAAGGCAAGTGGCTAGTAACCTTGGAAACTACAAGCCTCAGTGACTGGTGATAAAAAAAGTCAATATCAAGCCCTGGTAGTGATTAAGGTTTACAATTTTCAAAATGCTCTAGGAAAAAATATGATCAGAATATCATCTTGCACAATAATTATACTCGCACTATACAGTATATGTAAAAAAAAAAAACATGTGGAAATAGATAGATACTATGTGTGTAAAGTTTAAACTGAAACAAAATAATTTCTGCAAGGGACTAAAAAAGCTTTCATTTCAATATTTTCAATCTTGCAGAGATGGATTGGTCCTGACATGACATCAGTAGGTAGATGCCAAGTGTGGAGGATGGAAGCGTGGGGATAGTCAAAAAGGAGTTAATGTTTGCTGAAGGTGGTGTAGACCATGTAAATGCCATGCTTTTCTGAAATTATGTTTTGCAGCTTTGCAACCTTTCTGCCAATATAGACAAATGGTTTGCCTGGTCCAGTTTCAGAGTATATGGGCATACTCACTCTAGGTGCACTGAGGAATGCCATCCTGTTTTCCAGGTGCACACCATCCTGAATACATGTTTCACACCCATGGTAACCTGGTTGGCCATTTTAGAAAAGCATGTTGCAAAAGCAAACTTGAATGTTAACTTTAGTCATTCAAATTCAAAGCCATTTTTTTTAACTCTTTGATTTCAGAGATTAGGTCTTCGAGATACTCATTCAGGGAGCTAGTTTTACAGTACCTTCAGCCCACAATAAATCTATTGGCACATGTTCCCCCTGCACCAAATTTTAAACTTCTACTAGACTGAGCCAGCATTGAGCAAATGAACTCTTGTAGAGAGGAAGACCATCAATGCTCACCTGGAACTTAAAATTTTTATCTTCCTTAAAATGTACATGTTGTCATAGAGGACCCTTGAAATGGATGCCATTGAACCAAAAGTATATCACTGGCCCTGTGCGTTCAAAGAGAACTCATGTGCAAAAAGAAGGCTATTCTCTTTGAACGCACTTTACCTAACATTGTCCTTGTATCTTTTGGCAGACTCGGATTGTAATTGTGAATGATTATGAGTAATTCATTTAGTGATGCATGTGTTAATTTTTTTTTCTGTTTCCCATCTTGTCAAAGTCATCATTGAGGGGACTTGAACTAGTCAGATTGACTCGTTTATGAAGCACTTGCCAGGATGATACTGCATTCAGTCTCATTAACATGGGACAAACAGTCCAAGAAGTCAGTGCCGTCTTCAACAGTGCTGCTTGTCAATGCCACCATACTGTTCCCTCAATAGTGATGCTTATAACACATGCATTGAATAAAGCTGTTTGTCCACCTTGGCTTTTGCTTTTCTCCTGTTGTGTCCAGTAAGATTGTTTTTTTACAATCCGTAATACACACACACACACAATGCATTGCCCTAACATGCTAAGCCTGCATTGGTTTTGAAATTCAGTACTTTAAGACCCTTAAGCAGGTCGCACACCAGAAGCGCCGCTCCGCAGCGCGCCACGCAGCGCCATGCATTTTAGAATTCTAAACATAGGTTTCGATCAGAATACACACACAGGTGCTGCAAGTCGGCAGCGCCACGGCACAGGAAGAAGTTCATTTTTCAGCCTCGCCACAAAGCTGCATCTGATTAGTTTAATGTTAAATATCATTCGAATGTGCGCGTCTAGTGTGTGATGCTTTAAACTGTCATGTGCGCGCTGTGTCGCGGCGCTTCTGGTGTGCGACCTGCTTTACATCACACTGCTTACATGTACGCTTACATTTAATTGAACTTTATAAAACTGAAGCTTGGTAAACTAATTGGTGCATATTAGATGGGAGACATCCAGAATGTGCAGTGTTATGAGTCTCCAAGATTTGAAATTTTAGAACCACTTTCTTGATGACCAGTAGTTCTGTCACAATAATTACACGTACCTTATTTTTGAGGGACAGAATGTGTAAGTGTTATGTAGTTGTCAGTTGACTGTAGAGAACTCTGTAATTAGGGAAAAGATAAAACAGGTAACGTCAGTTTTGTCATTGTCATGCCTAGAAACAGTATAAAAAGCTTAATAAATGTATGATTACTCCTTTTTATAAAATGTTTGTTTAATTGAACTAGAACTAAACCCATAAGAATGCCTATATTCTGCTACTCCTTTGAATGTATTTTTTATCCTACCCAAAATTTCAGGGACAGTTCGTCTAAGAATGACAATTCTATCACCATTTACTCACCATTCACTTGTTCCAAACCTGTTTGGCTGTCTTTTCTCTGTTGAACACAAAAGAAGATAGTTTGAAGAAAGCTGGAAACCTGTAACCACTGACTTCTATAGTATTTGTTTTTCTACTATGGAAGTCTATGGTTACAGGTTTTCAGGTTTTTTCAAAATGTCTTATATTTTATTCATCAAAAGAAAGAAAATCATAAAAATTTGAAACCCCTCGAGGGAGAGTAAATGTTGAGTGAATTTTCATTTTTGATTGAATTGTCCTTTAATCTCAGGAGAACAAATTTGGGAAAAAAATTAAGGTGAAACTAAAAAACTAAGGGCTAAGGATTATTTTATTTATATATTTATTTGAGTTTTTTTTTTCTTCGACTATGGTTTAAGTTGAGGGGTTTCAAAACAGTGGACTATGGAGAGTTATGTATTTAAAACCATGCTGATTTTTTTTTTTATTTAAACTGTTGCTAATGCTACTGTAAATATGGATTATGAAATGAGGGTGTTTTTTATAAAGTTTAAAAAAGTAACAGGAAATGGGTTATATACTATTTAAAGATTTGTTTCTGTTTTCTGAACTTGACAAAAATTGTAAGGAGATTTATTTGTTTTTGGAAAAGAACTAGAGGATAATAGATTTAAATCTTTATTGATATTTTTAAGGTTTATATGATAGAATTTAGTGGGCTAAATGGTAGTTAGTGATCCCGATTTTGAAAGAGGTCCTAATCAATAGGTGGCACTGTGGCAGTAATACGCTTATAAATAAATCTGTATGCAAAACGGCAATGTCTAGAAGAAGACAACGATACGGTGACCACAACCAACACGAGGTTCACGGCTCTACAGGTAAAACAATTTACTTTGTGTTTCATGACATGGTGTTATTTTCCTTTAGTTTATGTGGTTTTAGTCACGGGATAGCATTAGAGCAGGGAATTCGGTATTGCGAGAAAAGTTCATAAAAATGGTCACTGTTAACACGGATTATAATCCGTTTTCATCTATATTTGGTGCTGACCACTGTTTTTCCACAAAAAAAAACTTTTAATACCATTTTGAATCCGGCACATACTTTATTAGGCATAACTAACATTTATGGTTGCGTTTGGAGGTTGTGCAAACTCTGGACAGTAGTCCTTCAGGATCGAGTGAGTCTGATGATTATAGTATGTTAATAAAGCCTGTTTAACCAGTTTCGTGCTTATTAAACCTATCAGTTCGATTTCATACAGGTCACTGAAGCATAGACCATAGGTCACGTGTTACTATTCTCAATGCTGTTGGACCAAACTAATCTACGACATAACTTTTCCCGCCCTACGCGTGCCTGACCACGTCAGTCAACCCTTTCGGTTATTAACCCTGCTTTACTATAGATAAATAAGTACACAAATATTTAATAAAAGTGTGTTAATATAGTTGTGCCATGGTTATCATAGATTTACCTATTTTTGCTAATAGAAACATATTTTAAGTATTTTAGGTAACGTGTATTTTTATTCAGTGCGCCAAAAATCATGGTTTTACGGTAAAAAGTCCTTAACGGGATAGCACATACTTAACAAATAACGTTAAATTAATAAATAATCTTACGATGTTGCAAGGCTGACGTTATTTAATGGAATAACGGTACTTACCAACAACGGACAAATTAACCTTAAGCCTAAAACCGAATAAACAACAACAAAAAAGTTAATATGTAAACAAACAGATAACTACGAATGAACAGGATTGTTATATGTACAAATTTTGTATTTACAGATAATTCTTGAGCTAAATATCAACCTATTATAAAAAAAACAAACGTTGAGGGTGCAATGTCATCTGTTGACAAACAGCCGTTGATCATGTGACGTAATGGCCTCACGACGTGTCACTCAGACAGGGTTAATGGAAATGTCATTGTCTATAATTGTAAGAAATTAATTAATTAGTTAATTTTATATATATTTATTATTTTTATTTAACAATATTCATTATTTTATTTTTTACTATTAATAATTACTTTCTATCACACTGGCATAAGGTTTGTTCTGTTGTCATATGTTGTAAATTTATTTACTAATTGTTGTATTTTAGGGGCACAAATCTCTGGAAAAATATTACTTGTTAATTGTATTGTAATTTTTTCAGGTGTTTTTGAAAGAGTTTTTTCACAAGTATAATATGTTTCCCCCATTCCCCCAATGTTGTGAAAATGCATGAAATGTACTAAATTCCTACATTAAATTAATGGACAGATTTTTTATTGAGAGGTCATGTACTAGATACTTTATTTATTTTTCTATTTATTTTTCTACAATGAAAATAATTTACAATAAAATTATTTACAATAAAATTCTCACCTGTCTTATGCAGAATTCTCTTCTGATGTTTAGCTGTGGTCCCTTGATCCAGACACTCCTCAGCAACCAGTCTTTGTATGGAATCCACCGTTCTCTATAAAGATCTATTTGTCTCTTCTTCCACTTCCATCAGGTACTTTTTTTTTTTTTGGCCAACAATGTTAATCTTATTTTTCAATATGTGATTTAGTATAACATTATAACTCATTGCATAATGCCATATTCAATGTTCATTATAAGACTTAAACTGTGTGACAGTTTATGAACATTACTTGAACTAGAGCTGCAAAGTTATATAAAAAGATATTTATTTATTTATGGTTTTGTTTGTTTTATATGTAACATTTGGAATTCGTTAAAGTAAATATAAGCTAAGTTAGGATGAAAGATAACTGTAAAAAAACAAAAAAACTTTGGTGCCTTTTTTGTTGAATCAAATGTAAAAACCCTGAACCAAAAATTTATATGGCTCCATTTTCTAGGTTAATATGCTCATAGTTGATATCAGATATGACTAAAGTGCATGCATCCTTAAGCACAAGTACTCATGTTTAAAATGACAGGTAAAATTTGAAGTACTGATTATACTTTTGTACTCAAGTGAAAGAAAAGAGATGGCCTCAAACATGTACACAAGTAAAAAGTATCCAATAACCTATCTTTGCTTTACGCTGGTAAATAGATTGCACATCATATATACATTTATACAAAATAACTTTCATTAAATAAATAAAAAAATTATCTAAAAATGCCCATTCTCAGCAGAAAAGTAGCCAAGCAACAAAGCTCTGCAATATTTGCCAACAGCACTTCTTAAAATGTTGCTCCATCATCTTGGCACAAAAACGCACCAAACAGCTGTTCTTACACACTAATAATTCTGTCTTAAATGTAACGCTTAAATTTGTCAGAAACAGTTTTTTTCTTTTGCTAAAATAAATGATTAACATCTTTTTTTTCTTCTTTGCTTTAACCCTCCTTTTGACTTAAGGGTAAAAAATGACACTAACACCATTTTAACAGCAAAAAAGCTAAAATACCCTAAACAATATTTTTTCCGTAATCTATTTTTAAAATTACCTTAACATTAAAAAAAGATTATTCATTTTCTGTTTTCATTAAGGTTATACACATTTATGTAGAACGGTTGTACTTCGGAGTAATTTTGACCCATCAGCTATAAAACAATTTTCACACCACAAAACCTACTGACACACGAACACTCCCAACACACACAATAAGAGTCTGCAGTAACACTTTATAACTGCACACTATGAACCATTATATGTACTATTTATGCTTTGTAAGTCCCTTATAAACAACAATTAAAAGCTCAGTTATATTCTTAGGAAAAAATAAACTACTTATTCATTTCTATTAATTTGAAGATGCACAAATGAAGCTGTATCAAATGAAATTGCAATCTTAACTAAAATAAAATCATGGTACTGTTGAAACATCGCTAAATAACATTCACATGTTCTATCATAATATATTGTTAAATCATTATATTGTTGTTGTTTTGCCCATTTTTATGTTATATTTGGACACCCCTGATAATTAGTAAAGTTTAAACTTTAGTCATTTTATTTTTTTAATAAAATTGAAATGATTTATTGTTTATTTGATACAATGCCTTTAATTGTTATTTATAAGAGCACACATATAGAGCACACACACACACACACATATGTATTTATATATATATATATATATATATATATATATATATATATATATATATATATATATATATATATATATATATACATATATATATATATATATACATATATATATATATATACATACATACATACATACATACATACATACATACACACACGTTTATTAATTGTTTAATTATGCAGCTATACCAACTATTTTATATAACTGGTTTATATGGTTTTCATGGTTTATAGCATGAAAACAAAATCATTAAGCAGATTATACATGTGCTTATAAGTAAAAAAAAAAAACAGCATTGTAGCTGTATTTATTAACTGATACTAACATCTAATGTAGAGTTGATGTTTATACAACAAATAATAAATTAACTATTTGCTAATGTTTAATAAATGATTCACTGAATTGTGTAGTTATTTTAAAGTGTTACCAAATCTCCTGTTTTAACTTTTATGAATACTGTCTTGCTAAAAACTGTCACACTTGCATAGGTACCTTTAGCATTAAAAATCCACTCTTTACTGTAATCAAAAAGGTGTTGCCCACCGAGTAAACACTGATGAAATACTACACACTGATGAGGGAAAACCTAGACATTGTAAGAATTGAAATATTACAAATATTTTTGATGTCTTTGACAATTCAAAACATGAGCTGAAGACAGGGCCAATGGACTCCACAACCCACCAGTGGGGAATGCGTGAAAAACCAGTTCCTGCTGCATTTGCATCTGACTATGCTGAGACTCAGCTTCATCCCCCCAACTCACGCATATGGTCATTTCAATGTTTTAAATTAACCAAACTGACTTTAACCATCATGTTTGATATCATTTGAAATGTCTCAGTGCGATTGGTACAATGGTCTCATTCTCTCAGAAATAGACATAATCAGAACAATAAATATATAACTTCAGGCATCTTTTGAACCACTGTGAGGGGTGTGACTTTTTACACACACCCCCTTCCTTGAGGGAATTCTTGGATTATTTAAGGCAAGGTTTGAGAAAAACTCAGGGCGATTCTGCCTAACCAGATCAGCCCATAACATGGCTAGCTCCATGTTATGTATATTTCAAAGTCAGGAGTGCATCTTTTTCATCTTGGAGTTATCTTTGATAATTTGATGTTTTGTATTGATCGTTTATGAATTGACTGATTGAATTAGCATAATACATTTACCTGACTAATAAATTGTTATGTTTTGAATGATTCAAACAGACCTCTTGTTATTATCACTGATAAATGTTGTTGTCCATAGCACTACAAGCCACTGTACAGGTTAGTAACGGACTAAAACATGTTAGACGGAGCAGCGTGGCACGCTAAACAATGTTGTTAGAGATCCGACTAGCAAATTGGCATTATTTCATGTATACGTAGACTGCAAAAGGCCAACTATGGATTTTCTATTTAGAACAACAAAATATTGTTGAAACTACTTTAAATGTGGATATTTAGGCCTTCATCTACAAATTTATAATCCTGTGCGATTATTATTAAAATACTTTGTCTTGATTAAGTAGATAACAGATCTATGGGGACCACATAAAAATCTCCTAAATTGAGTAAGTAGTGTTCTGCCTTTTTAGGAGAGTGGTTAATCGCCTCTGTTTAATGACCAAGACTGACAAGCTTGTATTAAGAGATTGTATACCCGGCCGGTGCAAGACTCGAGATGCTATCGGAATCTGAGTAAATGAGAATAAGGTATAAGAACAAATCAAAAGAATATTCAATCATAATCTAAAATAATGTGAAAGGAAACAAAATAATCTTATCAATGTTTTATAATTGGAGTCAGTTAAAACGAGGATAAACATATTAATATTCTAAACCATCTCATACTAAAAATGGAGTCAGATATGAGTTAAGTTTAATATAAATCAACATTGTGCACTGGAAAGACCGAACATGCAGTGAACCTTCATCCACCATTGGATACCGTCATTGGACCAACTGATTGGACCCTACAACATTTACAGTTTATGATGAAGATATTGTTGTTTCTTCATGGTAAATGACTTGAATTTGAAGACTTGAATTTAATTTAACTGCATTATTTTAGAAGTTTAGTAAAGCAAACCCATTTTTGACCCGAAGGGCAAACAGTGGAGACTGAATTCTAGGCAACACAAGGCAAACAGCAGCAGATTTCAGCAGTTCTCGTGTTTGTTTTCTTAGATTTTTGTGGAAATTTTATTTTAAGGGGCTATGGCATTAATGTTTTTAATACATCTATTCAATACAAAAGGCAAACGGTAGCAAAACGGATAAACTACTTTTAAAATTCATTATATACATATAGGCAGTGCTGAAACTTGCAGAAATTTCCTCTGATTGGTCAACCAAATCTGAGCTCCTGATATCCCCTCAAAACGATAGTCCTCTGAGTACCAGCACCCATACTTTTAATGATATATATATTAACAGTATTATCAGACATTTGTCATTAAAATAAGATCATAGTTTGCTGACAAAAAAAAATAAAAATAATATATGCCTATAGTTCACCAATCAAGCAAACCTGGTGCTGCTGGGAAATGGCTATGCTCAGCATCAGGTGCACCGCAACAAGAAGTTTGGCGGTGAACTATAGGCATATATTATTTTTATTTTTTGTCAGCGAACTATGATGATTTTAAAGACATGAACTATGATTTTAATGACAAATGTCTGATAATACTGTTAATTTACATTTTTTATTACATTTATGCATACGCAATGAATGTAAGCCTGCTAACTGATCAAACTATAGAATATGTAAACTTAGTTTATATATATATATATATATATATATATATATATATATATATATATATATATATATATATATATATATATATATATATATATATATATATGATTAAATAATAATTAAAAGTCTGGGTGCTGGTACTCAGAGGACTATCGTTTTTAGGGGGCATCAGGAGGTCAGATTTGGTTGAGTCAAAGGAAATTGGCTGTTTCAGCATCGCCTATATGTGTATAATGAATTTAAGTAGTTTATCCGTTTTTCTACCCCCCCAAAAAAAGAGAAAATCCAGCCAAAAATACTTTTTTTTTTATTATTATTTTTTTTTTAAACTAGATTCTTTTCAAGACACTTCTATACAGCTTGAAGTGACTTTTAAAGGGTTAACTAGGCAGGTTAGGGTAATTAGGCAAGTTATTGTATAATAATGTTTTTTTCTGTAAATAATCAGAAGGTAATATTGCTTAAGGGGTCTAATAATTTTGACCTTAAAATGGCTGTTAAAAAACATTAAAAACTACTTTTATTCTTGACGAAATAAAACAAATAAGACTTTCTGCAAAAGCAAAAATATTATCAGACATACTGTAAAAAATGATTGCTCTGTTAAACAAAATTTGGGAAATATTTTAAAAAGAAAAATAATTCAAAGGGGGGTAATAATTATGACTTCAACTGTATATTGTATTACAGTCCAACTATAAAAGTTTTTGTGTCTCTTTTTATCAGGGTCCAGTGACTACTAGGGGGTCTCTGCAAACTTCCATTGACCACAAGATAAGGATTCACTCAAGGAAGGATTAAATGCCACCATCTCACCCCAACCCTTTGGTGCATCTGCATTGGAAATTATTGGTCAATTTTTGAGTGATGGCCTTTCCACCACCATACCTTTTAAAATAGTAACATATGAATGGTTAATTGTTTTAGGCTGCAGCCATTTATTTTAATTTCCAATAATACATTTTAAACTGAAATTGTATGAAATGCCATGTTATTTTATGTATTGTAAAAAAAACAAGTTATTCAACACCATTTCAACTAATGTCAAGCAATTTTAGAATGTGACTGTTATGCATAATTACTGCATCCTCCTTACCACACAATTCTTATAACAATTGACATAACAACAGTGCAGTTAAGGTCTGACCATGTCAAAGTTGTATCAACTGCAGCTTTTATACATAAAGTAAATGGGGTTGTTTAAATTGAAACCTTTTTGGAATTATTTATTTTTTGAACTTGAACTGTGCATAGAAAATGCATCAAATAATCAAGCAGTTTGTGGTTTTCCCTGTCTGATGCTTGGACAGTTGTGTGGAACCAGTTTCTCTTCTATGTATTTGGTTGTGCTCTTATGTGATGTTAAGAAGAGAATGGAGCACAGTAATTCTAATAACTACATTTTACTAAAATCTATACTTTATAATTTATAATTTTGTTGAGATTATAATAACAGAAACTGTAAAAAGAATAATTACTAAAATTGTTACATGTAAGATTATTGCTATTATATTTATTAATGAATTATATAGTTATATTCAGATGAGTAAATACAGTATGTTTATAAAACCAGAACATATACACACATTATTATTATTATTATTTATTCCCATAGATGTCAGTGGCTGTTTTTTTTCTCTCCAACATTCTTTAGAATATTTTAGTTTTGTTCAACAGAAAAAAGAAACAGAACTTTAGAACTACTTGAGTTTGAGTAAATGATGAGGGAAATTTTCTTTTTTGGTCAATGATCTTATTGAGTTAAAATTAAGTCCCTTGAATTTGCATAAGACTCTATTGTAGTTATTTGCCTTATGATCGCATAACATGTTTTATTTTGTTATGGCATGGGAAAAGCCAAAATTCAGTCAGCAACGTATACAAACTGTTCTGCTTAATTTTAAATGTTTATGTTTGATTCATTGCGGTCAGCTTTTACAACAGTGATGCTAAATGAACAATTATCTGAACATAAAGTGTATCTTAAATGGAGGATTTTTCCTTTTAAAAGCTTCATTAAATAAGTGTTGAAAGTCATGTTCATCATTTAGAATTTTTTGGCACATCTCTACATACAATACAGACACCAAATACATCTGTACATGTTCATAAATTGTATGTGCTCACTGATCAGTGTTGTGGATCCTTTTATAAGAGCCTATTTTTTTCTCTTGTAAATAATAACACTTTAAAATGTCTTTTACCATGATAATTTAAATTATCTTTTCATTTGCAACAATGTATAAACTGCCATAAGTGCCATAAGGCAGTGTAAATTAAATTAACATTTGTAGAGTGCATTTCCTCCATAGGCTTTTCCTTAAATCAGTAATATTATCAAGGTTTATTTTTGGAATTGTCGGTTTTGGCTTGTTTATTTGAGGTTTAATCATTTTGAACAAAACATATAAAGGGTTGGGTATAATATATGGCATGGGTCAAATCTAAATGACACACAGCCTTGGATCCCCCTCGATATAAACCGAACTGTTACTCAAATGATCAAGCTTGTATATTGGACTTAAAATAGCAGCAACCAAAAATGATGTATATACAGTATATTATGCTTTTAGCAAAATAACAGATAGTAAACGTCGACCAATAAAGCAGGTAAGATTACTGCTGTTATTTATTTTTTGCATACGTTTTGTTTAACCTATTGAAGGATCATATAATCTAAAAAAAATACAAATAAAAAGTGCATGATGTGGTCCAAAATGTGTTTGTGTGTGTGTTTGCATGTACGTGCTGTACGTTTTTTCTTATGAAAATTATATAATTTTTTCAAGTTTTTATAATTTTAGAGCATATTTCTACAGTTTCTATTATTTTAACTAAAAAGAAATAGTGTGCATAAAATGTACTCATTAAAACCGTCATAAAAGATAATCAAGCACAAACTTTGAACGTCATGAATGCAAAATACATTATCAGTGACATTGCCTTGCACCCCATGCGTTGCGACATCTCTGACAGTGAAAAGAGCTCCTCGTTCTAGTTTAAGCGGGTCACGTCTGTTTACCAGAGCTTTCCGTGCCACGGTAATTTCAGGAGTTTAAAATTCATCGTATAGACGTCGTATAGAGGTAAGGAAGACGGCTCATTAACAAATAAAAACGTTCGATCGAATGCGATGTTTAGCAGATGTTACGATCTTTCAAAGACGTCTCCGCGACGTACCTGTGCTATCTGGGTAACCTTAAAAACGCAGACGCGGCGGAGGCGCACTAAACTCACACGGGAAAGAACTGGGCATTCAATTTATGTTTTAGTGAAATAATTATTTAAATACAGCTCTTTTGATCTCTAAAGGGGAAAATAGCAAAAGAAATTTGTCGTTAAATTAATTTTAGCAAAGACGCAACTGCCTGTCATTTTCACATTCGTTTTTCAGTTAGGGATTTGGTCTATTAGAGTAACCTAATAAAATTGTTTTGTTGAACATTGTAGTCTACACAATAATCGATATTATAATTTATTAAATACATTAGCTATTATTAAAACTAAACTATACAATTGATAAAACAAAACCCTTTTTAATGTTTGCTTTCATTTTGACACCGCTAACAGTTGTAATAAGAAACATCACATTATGCAGAAGCATGCAGTCTCAAGTTAAAAACACCTTTTGAGTTTAAAGATGATCAGCCTGCCAAGTCAAGTTTACAGTGTCATAAATGAAATGGGTAGCATGAGTAAAGGGGATTTGCCCAGCACACAACCTCATGCGCTGCAGGTAGGCTGAATGATAATCTTTAAAAATATATATGCAATACAAAACTTTAAACATTTATTTATTTTTTAATGAAAAGAAAAGAAATCAGGAGAGTAAAATATAATTTAAACCACTGGTCTGGCGCTGATACTTTATTGTTTGTATCCAGAAGAAGGGGAAAAAAGCACGTGAAAACCTGGCTGGGGAGACGGCGATAACATATCATCAGTTCTTCAGCAAAGATCACATCATTGTGATGCGTTTATCATACAACGCAGTTCGTGTTTATAATCATTAATATTAACTAGGATTAATTCTCTCTCTAGACTTAGTTTTAGGGCTTGTTCTTGTCGGCGCAATATAGCCTCGGCTTATTGCACGTACGAATCCGATTGTGAAGAATGATTAAGCGCTTGCATTTTTTATTGGATCCTTTTCGCAAGTTATTCATTGTTTTGTTTTTTAAGTGGTGCGAACATTATTTACTGGCAAACATGTTCCTCGATCTCGTACATCAACAAATAATGTAGCCTACTTAAGTTAATTTACCTTTTATGTAAAAATTAAGGAATAACCGAATTTAATATTAATAAATAAAACATCCGTATAAACGTACATGTTTATTTTTGAACTTTCGTTAATAAAACAACACAAAACTGTTTATAAATATTGTAGTTAAATATTACATTACTTTAACTGCTTGAAACTGTATAATAATAACAATTTAACGTTACATTTTTAAGAACTTAACAAAAATTCTAAATGGCACTTTATTAATCAGTGTAATAATAATATAAATATTAATAATTATACGTAAAAAGAAAATATTAACCTAGTAACAATATAAGTCAGATAAAAAAACAGCGTAGTTTCTCTCCACCTTTTGTAGTCATATTTTTAATTATTTGCCAGAAAAACTAACATGTTGACTTTCTCCGGTTTAAGTGAAGAATGGGGTTATAATGTTTCCAGCAATACACTGTCAGACGGTGTGCTTGTAGCGAAAAATGCACAGACAGGCTACTTTTTCACAACCATGCGATAGAGGGCTTCTGCTTCTGTTCCGCCGCCCGCATTTCTCGCAACGTAGGTTTCTCTACGCTGCGGAGCGGCGCGTTCTTAACTAGTTACCAAATAGCCTATGCTCAATTTCTCGTCAATGTCTTCCATTTATCACTTTCTCTTTTGTATCTGGCCATTTTTGCAAATGCCTCTGCCATGCCTGGCTGAGCTGGGCTTCTGCGTTTAGAAGACAGGAGTTGATTAAGCCTACATGGCTTTTTTCCCTCGCCGTCAATCGCCACTAGCTTGCATGGTTCGGGACCCGTGGATCTGCGTATCGATGGATTTGCTCCTCAGTGTTTGGACTCTCAGCACTCAGCAGTGAATATTAAAACACACTTTACTTAAAACCCCCATACAAAAAGCTTAATCCAAATTGATTGGTTCACCTTTCTAGTTCGGCACGAATCCAAAATGTTCCCAGATGTAAGAGTTCGTTTTCTAACAAGATTCATGGTTGAACTTGAACTTGCTGAATCGCGCCTAATGTTATATTCTAACAGATATGTAATACTTGGCAACATAACAGTAATTTGTGTTTTAAAGTGCGTGACGTCACGTACTACGGCCGGTGGCAATGGACAACCGAGGTGGCAATGACCACCGGGGTGACGCGGTTATGGTGACCGTCACAGCCCTAGTTTTAAGTATATATATATATATATATATATATATATATATATATATATATATATATATATATATATATATATATATATATAAAATATCGCAATATATATCGCAGAGGAAAAAAATATCGCAATGTCAATTTTTTCCAATATCGTGCAGCCCTATTTTGTATTATTATTATTATTTTTTAATTAGCCAGTTCAGGTGTGTATTCTGGGGACCCTTCATCTCTGTTCAACATGAAAATGAGCACATGCCCATGTTTTTAAACGAGGCCATTTCAGACCTCATTTGCCAATCTAGTGATGCTGAAAAAGTCGCAGAGCATGAAGTGAGACCGCTGGTGGTGTGACACAGGAAAATCAGAACCCATAAAAGACAAGAAGCCAACAGAGCTTTGAGGTCTGCCGGTCCCACCGTGATGCCACACGCAAACACACACCCCATCGACCATCTGGCTACCGTGCCTTGAGAGAACGGACATCCCAGAGGACCAAAGACGGTCTCGATGTGCTGCATCACCCAGATGCCCTGCAACAATTTATCAGGGTCCAAAACTGCAGCGGGGAGAGTGTGTAAGTGCGGATACAGAGATCGAAACACCTGGATACTTCAATCTGATTTATGCCAACCCACAAAACACTGTTAGATAGTCAATGCTGTGTTTTCTGGATGCTGGGTTGTCACAATATCAAATGACTATCAAGACCAAAAGAAATCAAAATAGCAACATTAATGCTTACTTATGGTGCTTTCACACTTGGTTCATTTGCCTGAACCGTACCCAAGCTCGATTGTCTCCCCTTGCCACCTCCTTGGTTGGTTTGTGTTCACACTGTCTCTTTGTCTTCTGAACCCCGGTACGCTTCTGTCATCGAGCTGCTGTTTTGTTTACGGCCATTGCTAGGTGACGGTCACGAAAGCAAGCGCCGAAATGGAAAGATGTCCACACATCGAAGTCATTCTGCTTTAACTGAAGCTTTTGGTTTTGGATATATAGAAAGCGACTCGCGTCCATCTGCCGCAAAAATATTATAAACATTCAGAACATCACACAGTGTCTGCAGAAGCTGTTTTTGGAGGAGACAAGCAGACATCCGTGTGTATTACTGTGTTTGCCCTGGCTCAGTCCTGCGCATCACAAAGGTACGAAACGTGACACACACACACAAGAACGAATGTTATGAAAACAATAGTTTGTTGTACAGTTGGCGGTTCACCTCCAATATTTCGTACGATTGCATTCACATCAAAAGTGAACTGTACTAGAGTTTGCATGAACCGTACCCCAGACCACCTCTTTCAGGCGGACTCGGGTACGGTTTATGGTTGCGCATTCACACTAGCTAAATGTAGCGTACTATGACATCAAATGAATCCGGGTGTGGACCAAAAGTGCTAGTGTGAAAGCACCCTTAAAGTGTTAATGAATTTTATAACACTACAAGTCAGTGTTTCCCAACCCTGTTCCTGAAGGTAAAATAAAAGTACACATCAGAACATTAGAAGAGACTCGAAAACCTGAAATTAACGGTTTAGATAAGGGAGACATCCAAAATATGTACTGTTGGGGTGAATTCAGGAACAAGGTAGGGAAACACTGCTAGTCAAATACTGTCTGTGTGTTTTCAAAAGAACTTAAAATCTGGACTAGTGTTGTCAAAAGCAAGAGTTTGGTACCAATCAGTACTGAAATGTTAAAAATGTCGATTTACGGGTAACATTTGAGCGATGTTGAGTGCATACTTAAACACCGCTGATTGGTCAATGTGTTCACATGCTCAACAGAAATGATTCGCGTTTGGTGATTATATATTATGACTGTGATTACCGATCAGTACCGAAATTCCAGTATTGTGGCAACTCTAGTCTGGACCAACAATAATACTAGGGATGCACCGATCCCAATACTTGAAACGAATTTCGGCTCAATATCGCATATTTTTGTTGAATCGGGTATCGACCAGCTGGTCCCGATCCAAATCAAATCGTGCGCATGCGCTATATTCTGTGTAATTTATAAGCCAACAAAAGCCATGAAGGTAGCCTATTATAAGTCACTAGAAAGTTGTCATGTAGGCCTACTATATCCCAAATGTTCTGAAGCCATTCTATAGTTTATTGTGAAGCACAGATGAAGATTTAAGTGCTTAAATTCATGTTCAGTTTAGCGCTTCCCTCTGCTGCGCCTGTCAATCATTCTCTATTGATTCACAATTTTAAACTGCGTGTCGCATTCATGACAATACGAAAAACTTTCTCTAAGAATATTTGTTCCTGTTAGTTTAAACAATCAATGGAGAAACACGTTTAGTTTTGCATTAAATGACTGAATTTATTTTTTCGAGGGCAATACTTTAAGTGCAGCAATAGTTTGTAAAGCCTGGCTCATTGTGGTCAAAGTAGTTGATGAAATTAATTAAAGTGAAACTGACGATGCAATATGGATTGTCATTTACAGCAATAGGCTAATATAAGCTACTCTAAAATTGTGACAATTTCACTGTACTTTTATTTATATTAATGTTTTATTTAACAGACCTGTTTGTCAGTTTGTGCGCTGAAGCAGTAGTGTAGAGACTGGTTGACAGTCGCGGACTGACTTCATTTTTTAAGGGCACTTTTTAACCAAGAGAAAAAAAGGGCATGTGCACTGCACAGGTTTAGCCCTATATGTGCACGTGCCTGCGATGAAGCATATACGGACCCTGTTTTGAACTTCACCTCAGATACTCGTTTATTTTGTAGGTAACTGACCAACAAAAACACATTAAAACAACCAACAAATTATACTAAACAAAATTCATTTTGAAAAGATTTTTTTTTTAAGACAAAAAAAATAATTTTTTAGACATGCTTTCAGTTTTTTCATCTCACTCGCGGCGAATTTAGGTGAGGGAATGTTTTTGTAGTAAAACTGGCCTCAGACGGTGTGGTTTAGTCTGCTTCAGACTTGTAGGATAATATCAGGCCTTGGTGAAAGGTTAGTTATGTTACCAACCATTAGGGTCAATAGTGGTAGCCTAGTACAGTTTTCAAAGAAAAATCTTTATATTAAAAAAATTATTTAAAAGCTGGACCACAACAGATCCTACCAATGTCATAACAAATGCTCAAATAATGTAGCCTAGTTTATACCAAGCATCATATTTTTAGTTTGATTGTACTTTTGTCTATAGGTCTGTTATTTTTATTAAAGCAGATATGTTATTTGAGTTTATCACCAGAACTTTAGAAACTGCATTATGTTTAAAAAACAACAAAAGAATGCGGCGGAGTATCGGGATTGGATCTGTATCGGTCCATACTTTTAGTATAGAGATCAGTTTGGTTCCAAAAAAAAGGTATCGGTGCATCCCTAATTAATACTTAAATAAACTACCAATAAAAAACATAAACAATGTGGATTAGACTACCTTGTCTGTTAACATCACCGAAGCAGCAGTGACGAGCATAATCCAACCTATCCCAGCACAAGCCAATATAATCAATTGGCAATGCAATCATATTTTCCCAAGCAAACCAGATCTAAATAAAAGCAACCAAACTAGTTAATGCATAAAACCAATATTAATGCATTAAAATCCGCCTTATCGACATTTATTGGACATGATCATATAAGTAAACTCAATTGCTGGATGTGTCACCATCAAAATTACTGTCCTACATTGAAAGTCAAATTTGCAAACAGCTTGGTTTCATTTAAAAATCATCAGGTCAGCGTGCCCATAAAGCCATGGCAGCCCATTGACCCTCATATTAATATTTAATAGACATCTAAGTCTGTGTCTTTCTGTAAAGCCTGGCTCAGACAAGAGAAAGTCTTTTCTTTAATAATAATAAAAAAACTCTTATCAGTTCCTATCACCTTTCAGAGCAAGCATTCATTTAGTGAGAGATGAGCGATCTCATTTGCAGGTGCATTAGTGCTTTTCGCTCAGTGCTCTCCGAGCCTCAGACGCTGCTGACAGCGATACGGAAGATAGAGGAAACATGAAAACGTCCTTTAACCCCTCAGTGCGCAAAGATGACTCAGTCTGTTAATGATGAAGAGCTTTATAATCAACCATACATGAACAACTTCTCTCCCCTGAGCGTCTATGAGTGTGCGCGTGAATACAGTAGGCATGGGCCGGTATAAGATTCTGATAACCTTGGATAAAAATATCACAGTATCATGGGATTGTGGTTATTACTCTAAAACATATTATTTTTAAATGTCTTTCCCCTTTGAACGCAATATTTTTTTTTTATTTTGAGAGACGTTTAACATTTAACATTATTTTGTAACATTAAACATGTCTGGCTAAATAATTCAAATGAAATATTGTCTTATGCTGTCTTCATTAGTTCCAAAACACGGATTTCTTTACAATGGAAAATGGCATCTTTGTATATATTTTCTGCTGGAGAAACTTGTCCAAAAAAGGTAAAAAAAATAAAAATAAATAGTACACATACCTGAGGAATGGTATTACAGAAAATTTTGACGGTTTTAAAAACTTTTTCAAACCTCGGTATACTTTAAAAACGGTATGCCTAGTATACAGTAGTACTGTATGGTTGTTGCAATACCATTAATTCACGTTACAATACTATACCAGCTGAAGTATCATGATACCAAGTAATATTAATATTATAATATTAATTAGTATTAGTAATATTGTGATACTGTAATTCATAACGCAAAACTATGAAATAAAGAAAATTGTCAGAAATAAAATATTTTATGTTATAAAAGGCCTATTTAAATTGAATTCACAATTGCAAAAGTATTTGCACCTCACTTTATTTAAACTGCATTAGTTCTTTGTTTATTTTATAGATAACTGACCAACAAAAAATGCATTAAAATAAAGATACAAATTATTTATTTACTTTTCCGGGGCCCGGTCGAGTGGGCAGCAGTTGTATGAGAGAACCCCAGACATCCCTCTCCCCAGACACTTCCTCCAGCTCCTCCGGGGGGATCCCGAGGCGTTCCTAGGCCAGCCGAGAGACATAGTCCCTCCAGCGTGTACTGGGTCTTCCCCGAGGCCTCCTCCCGGTGGGACATGCCTGGAACACCTCCCTAGGTAGGCGTCCAGGAGGCATCCGAAACAGATGACCGAGCCACCTCAGCTGACTTATCTCGATGTGGAGGAGCAGCGGCTCTACTCTGAGCTCCTCCCGGGTGTCAGAGCTCCTCACCCTATCCATAAAAGTGCGCCTTGCCACTCTTCGAAGGAAACTAATTTCGGCCGCTTGTATCCGAGATCTTGTCCTTTCGGTCATGACCCAAAGCTCATGACCATAGGTGAGAGTAGGAACGTAGATTGACCGGTAAATGGAGAGCTTTGCCTTTCGGCTCAGCTCCTTCTTTACCACAACGGACCGGTACATTGACCGCAATACTGCTGCCGCTGCACCAATCCACCTGTCAAGCTCACGTTCCATCCTTTCCTCACTCGTGGACGAAACCCTGAGATACTTAAAACACTTCCACCTGGGGTAAGGACTTTCCTCCAACCTGGAGATGGCAAACTAAATTGATAGCTACTAAATCAGAGCTTTATAGCCGCTATAGTTATGAAGTGACGTGTGTCTGTTCTATACAGCAAGAACTGCTGTTGAAGGCTGCGCAGAGCGCGAGTCACCAAACATTAAGCGGGTGCCGTGACCAGCCGACAACATTTGGATACTTAATGGTAAAGGCCTAATCTTTGCTGCAACTAAACAAAGTTATGCCAGTTGTGCGCTAGTTTAAAGTTCCGAGCTTATACACCAAGGCTAATAAGCATGCACACTGGTTAAACTATAACAGCAGGCCATTTACATATCGCGTCTTTTCCGCATGCAAGTTCGTTATTTCCAATGTAAGAATATATGCCAATATGCGAGCGCAGGCAGAGCGATGCGCTAGTCTCGTGCCTTCCAGACCCACAGAGTAGAAAACATTCCACGCCGTAGTGGTGAGAGTTGTGCGTGGCTTTCAGTGCAATGTAAACAAAAGATTTGTTAGACAAATAATCACGAATTATTAAAATGATTATGTATAACAACAGTTAGATGATAACAACAGTTCATTTAAATACTTGCCTAATATAAAGCTTAAAATTATTTAGACGTGATAACCGTGAAACCATAATTATTCTTCAGTTGAAATGCTGTAAGCATTTTAGTGACTTTTCCACATGCAACTTTATCTATTGTAGATAAACCATTAATGACGATACTACCGTTTACAAACTACAGTGTCACCGCCAGTATTTTGGAGCAATAGTATCGTGAAACTACCATAGTACATAGTACCGGCAAACCGTGCAACCCTATAGTACTGTTTTTCAGCTAACTGAAATTCTTGATTCTGATTGGCCGATGGCAACATTCCGAGGTCAAAGGTATTCGCATAATGACTGCTAAACTGAATTTTGTCTATAACCCAATCCATAATAATGAATATTTTATTTAAAAGAAAAAAATCAATGGGTTACTTCAGGAAGTAGCAGAGTAATAACTGGGATATTATTAGAGTCATCTGGAGATCGTTGTAAAATCGGAGATAGATAGATGGGGGGAAAAGTACACGGTCATCCTAAATCTCAGCCAACAGCGGAGAGGGCTAAGATGAATTTGCATGCCACGGACAAGTAGAGGGGGAGAAAAAAAGAGAAAAGGAAATAGGAAAAGTGTGGTCAGCATCTGTAGCTCATTATTCACATCAGCTGCAGTAATTTCCAACATGCAGTCCTGTCCACCCTTAAATAAATTATGGGCACGTTGTGTGCATTTAGCCGACTGAGTGATAGAGATTGATTAGAGAGAAAGCGTGAATAAATCTTCACACAGACAAAAGGAACACAGATGGATGTCTCCAGGTGTTGTAACTAGGCCTGTCAATAGATTTAAATATTTAACTGCCATTATTCAAACCACCAATAAACTTATTGTGTTCATTATTGCACTCGTAATGGCCTTTTTATACACATACAGTATATAATATGAGCACTTTAAAATAGGTTTGGTGTTTAAATCCCAATTGACGCTAAAAGGCCCCCAAAAAACCCTTGCACAACTACAGCGCAAAACAGGATACATTTCATGTTGTTTGCATCAAAATCTGACCATATAATCGGAATCTTACAGCTCAGAGTCATAAGATCTACCTGTTTCAATCTTCAATTGTAGCCTCAGTCTAATGTTTTAAGCTGACAAAAGTGGTTTTTCAGACTTTTTAAATGCTTTATGCTATTTTAAGATTTTTTTATGCTGCTTTAATGTTAAGAGGACCTCTTCCGCAGGTTGCATTGAATGGTTAATTGGAGTAACTGTTGCCTTTTCTATCAGTTCAAACCAGTCTGCCCATTCTCCTCTAGCTCTGGCTTTTGCAAGGCAATTTTAACCACAGACCTGCCACTTACAGTACATTTCCACTATTTTTTTCTATTTCAGTAACTGTTTGAGATGTCTGTGCCACATTCATAAAGAAAAGAAAATGTGACCAAGTACACTCTTAAAAATAAAGGTACGCAAGCTGTCACTGGGGTGATACCTTTTTAAAAAGTAAACATTTGTACTTTGTATGAGTCCATATTGGTACCTCAAAAGTATATTTTAGTGCCTAAAAATTGTGATAGGAACACTTTTGTACTTTTGAAGGTACCAATATGTACCCTGGAGGTATTAATATGGACCTTTTAGGTACAAATTTGTACCTTTTGAAAAGGTACCACCCCAGTGACAGCGTACTTTTATTACTGAGAGTGTATGGTGAATAGGGCTGGGTGATTAATGAATAAAAAAAAATAAAAAAAATCACCAACACCATTTAGCAATCTTGTCAAAGAACGGATGGTTCTGTAGTTGGTAATAAATGTCCTCCGAAGGCCAGAAGGTGCTTTAACAGCAAAACTACAAAACCCACAAAGAAGAAACCCAGAAAATCCCCATGGCATTCCATTATAAACAGAATATTTAACCACTTTCATTGATTCAGTATAGCAAATAAATCACTTGACTACAGAATAGAAGGATATTAGAAAGATTTTTTTTTTTGATTACTCAACCAAAGTTTTAAAGCGGGCGACACGGTGGCGCAGTAGGTAGTGCTGTCGCCTCACAGCAAGAAGGTTGCTGGTTGGAGCCTTGGCTGGGTTAGTTGGCGTTTCTGTGTGGAGTTTGCATATTCTCCCCGCATTCGCGTGGGTTTCCTCCGGGTGCACCGGTTACCCCCACAGTCTCTCCACACCACCACCAGTGTGTAGCATCTTGGAGGATGCGACGGCAGCCACAGGACAACAGCGCCAGTGCACTCACTACACACCCCAGCTATAGGTGGAGTAAAGAGAGAGTGATAGAGCCAATTCAGTGGATGGGGATGATTGGGAGGCCATGATCGGTAAGGGCGGATAGAGATAATTTGGCCTACTCGTTACGAAAAGTGCTATGGGATTTTTAATGACCACAGAGAGTCAGGTTTAACGTCTCATCCAAAAGACATCACTCTTCAGCAGTATAGCATCCCCTTCTCTATACTGGGGCATTAGGACTTACACAGACTACAGGTTGAGCATCCCCTGCTGGCCTCACGGACACCAATTCCAACAGCAACCCAGTTTTTCCCATGTGGTCTCCCATCCAGGCACTGATCAGGCTTAGCTTAGTCAATCCCGCATCAACAATCTGTGCCAGTACTGGTACTCAAACCTCAAAAGTACAACTTTCTAACTATTAGGCCACAAGTGCCCCTTCAGTCACTTAAAAGTACCTTTCTGCCTCAGTCTGATCCTCATTTTGAAGCACAGCAGATCATCTAGAAAACCTATGTGTCATCTACGCAACCCGAGGGCCGACGGCTCTGACGGTTTCAGCTGAATTATTATTTATTGACTTGGATGAAGCAGGTGATTTGAGGTCATCTCTGTACACCGGTAATGGTGCCATCTCCCTGCGGCGAGTGTGTGTGTAAACTCCACTGGGTTCTTTTGTCTCTGACAGAACAACGGTGTCAGGCAGGACGTTGGCTCAGTCTGCGGTGAGGTCATTTGATAAAACGAACTCCGACTGCGGCAGTAGCGGAGGGCAGAGCGAGTGACTTCAGATAAGACTTGTTTATTTGGGCGCAGCGATGTGGGAACAAGGACTTCAGCGATGCACTTACTGACATGTCCACTCTCTCTGAGCTCTTTAAAACGGTGAGGGCTTGACCAAGGGTTTGGATGTCTGAGTGTGCATGTGTGTGTGTGTGTGTGTGTGTGTGTGTGTGTGTGTTAGGAGTCTAGAGTGCTTTCTATAAGCTATTTGATGTTTCCACTGAGAGAAAAATATCAAAATGACAGCCCAATCGAACCAGCACTTAAAATCCTAACCGAGCACTTAAATCCTTCCAGACACATATAACAGGAACAAAAAAAAGCGTTCAACTGAAGATTATCATGACATTCTTTATAGCAAAAGCTTATTTTTATAAACTGAATCATCTGTTTCTAATCAAATCAACTGAAGATTCAGACATATAGCTTGTTCTTAATGCTTTTGAAACGTGATTTCTGAGTAAAACAGAATGTACACTGTAAAAAAAATACACAGTTCCTTCATGTCGTCCAAACAGAAATCGATTAACTTAAAAGTTCTTAATTCAAATTTGAGTTCTTAATTCAAATTGGAGTTGATTGAAAATAAAACAATTAAGTTAGCCCCCCCCATCAAAAAATTTATTTGTTAGCGTATTTATTTATTTATTGCCAAATTAGCTACTTATGGCTATTTTATGAAAAAACTAATATATAAAAATGTTACATGATAAAAACAAATTCATATTACAATAAAAAGTTACTTAGACCAATATATAAATAGAAATAAATGAACAAAATTCACACAAAAATATATTAATAGTAAATATCCTTTTTCAGTTAAATTTTTGATAAATAACTTAAGATTCGTCCTGATGGTACCTTTTTAAAAATGTCCATCAAAGTACTCTCATTAAAGAAATTTGATCTAATGGTAATTTCCACATTCCTACAAAATGTTTTATAGTAAGAGCAGCTTGGCAGTACTTACATTTAGGTGCTGCTTATTCAGCATATACAAACGAGGCACCCTAGAATATCCAATTTGACGTATAGAACAGTTTGTTCATGCCTGGTTTAAAATCATAATTTGCAAAGTGCCATTCATTTATTTTCGGGTAAATTCCGTGTAATTTATTATTTATATAGTTCTCTTTGCAATGTTTTGTTTATACACTGATTAATTCGGGTCATCAGGAGGAATTAAACATTCTGTCACTTTCAAGGAGAGATTTCATCTGCAAGCTCCTTTCCATGAAGTCCCATATGACCTGGAATCCAGCAGAAAATACTGTTGAACTGTGTATTTTCTAGCGTTATTTTTTGAGTGTATAATGTGATATTGTCAAAAAAGTTAACCAGTACTTGACTGGAAATTGGCTTGATGGCAAAAAGTGGCTATTTCACATCACAGAACAATTTTCTCAACAGCTGTTTCCATCCAAAAATGGGAAATAACTTTATGCGCAAAGATGTGCGAATAAAGCTGCGTTTCCACCCAACGGATCAAATCGAACAAAATCCTCACTTTCTGATTATCTGGTGGCAAACATCAAGAGTGAAAACTGAATTTTCAAAATTTATGTGCATCTTGGCGCTTTCATCAACTGTTTTTATGTGCGTATCCAAAATGCTCATAAAAATAGGTGGATGCAAACGTAGCTAATGTCATCTACAGCTGCAGATAGGAGATAGGAGAAAATTGACATAGTGATGTTTAGTTTTTCTGCGATATATATTGTGATATTAATACAATTTTTCCAGATGGCTTAAATAGCTCTATTTAAAAAGAAGCCATTCATTTAGATAGAAGGGTGTGAAACGTGTAAAAATAATAAACAGATTGTAATCAAAAATGATTACAATAGGGCTGAGCGATTAATTGAAAAGTAATCGAAATCGAGATTCAGAACCTATAATCGATCCAATTTTTCCAGGTCAGTTTTTTCCAATTACTTTCTCTACCAAGTGTGGAGTCATGTGACCCCACTCTGTTAAGGCTGTACTATATACTTATCGTATTATTTTTATGTTATACTTCTGCTAAGGGCATGTGTACAATCTGGTGCAGCCTTCGCATACCCATGTACCTCTCAAAAAAATGTTCTTACACATTACCATGACGCACATCGCAAGCTTTGTGATTGGTCGGTTTGGTAGCGGTGACGACGGTGGCCTGCGCTGAAAGCTGCGTTTTAGGTGTGTTTTAATTTCAGTTGTTCAGCATTGGTGTTCAATAACTAATCACAGACAGTAGATAGTGTGTATACTCCACTTATTTTAAAATCAAGTAATGCACCCTACATTCAAAATCTCTCACTTGTAATATGTGAGCACATTTATTGTACAAAACTTGTCAGTATGAGGGCTAAAAAATAAAAAAGTAAATAAAATAATTGTTTATTACTCTTAATCAAATGTTCAATTAATTGAGATTTTGATTTTAGGCCAAACTGCCAAGCCCTACAATAGAGCAACGAAAAAAGGTCAAATAAACAGAGCTTAATGGCTTTCTGCAGACTCGAGCAGTATTCAGGTGCAGAAATTGAATAATGAAATGCAAAAATAACTCTGTTTCACATCAAAAGACAAATGCTAGGAGATACAGGGTTAAAAACACCAAGCAGTTGGTGAGGTCCAATGAAAATGTTGTTTGAGTTGTCCCCTTATTAAAAAAATAAGACAAATAAATGTGCAAAGATGAGCCAAAACAGTCATTGTTGTTTAAATGTCTTATTATCTTCACATGTTTATGTAATAGTATAAATATAACTAGAAATAATAATAATAATGACAATATTCAAGTTCTTAATTTTTATAAAAGCAAATCATATAAGGTAGGGTTATGGTTAAGTCTGGTGTTACTATGTATTAAGATATAAGCTTGGAACAGCATTTCACCCATACTTACTAAAATGTGTACATGTTTTTACATTAAAGAAAACTATTTGTTTCTATTTAATATGCATGTACATAAAATCAGTTTTTCCAAGTTAAACCTGATGATGTGACCCAAACAAACACACACACACACACACATGCATGCACAAATACATACGTACAGCTATCTTTCAAGGGTTCACACACTTCACAGCTGATGATTGAGAATAAAGCTAGAATGGCATGCTGTCCCAGGAGAGAGCCCTGAGCTCATAACATCCTCGAGCCCGGGGCTCCCTCCCATTTGCAGGGCAAAAGAGAGGAGTTGAGCTCAGGTAGATCTTGAGAATTTTTATATATATTTTTTTATTATTAAACTGGCTATGTACCATAGTAAAGCTCAAAGTGTCTTCTTTTTAATGATACCTATTTTTTGTTTGTAGCTCACTGGAGTCAAGAACTGTTACTATTTTAAATTAGGCAGGTGTAAATCTCCATAAGTGGGTGCTGGCTAACAGGTAAAAAAAAAACCAGTATATTCTATAAACTGTATAGCCCTACCCCTAAGCCCAATCCTCACAAGAAACAATCTGCATTTTTTAAATACCTCAATCTGTGTGAAAAATGTCCTCACACGGTCATAATTTACAAGTGTTGATATATGCACACAAACGCTGATATATATATATATATATATATATATATATATATATATATATATATATATATATATATATATATATATATATATATATATATATATATACATATATATATATACAGTTGGAAGTCAGAATTATTAGCACCACTTTGAATTTATTTATTTATTTTTTTTTTTTTTTTTTTGGAAATATTTCCCAAATAATGTTTAACAGAGCAAGGACATTTTCATAGTATTTCTGATAATATTTTTTCTTCTGGAGAAAGTCTTATTTCTTTTATTTTGGCTAGAATAAAAGTAGTTTTTAATTTTTAAACACCATTTTAAGGACAAAATTATTAGCCCCTTATATAAGCTGTATTTTTTCAATAGTCTATATAACAAACCATCATTATACACCACCTTGCCTAATTACCCAAATCTGCCTAGTTAACCTAATTAACCAAATTAACCTAGTTAAGCCTTTAAAAATAAATCTTGAAAAAAATCTAGTAAAATATTATTTACTGTCATCATGGCAAAGATAAAATAAATCAGTAATTAGAGATAAGATATTAAAACTATTATGTTTAGAAATGTGTTGAAAAAATATCCTCTCCATTAAACAAAAATTGGGAAAAAAAATAAACAGGGGGGCTAATAATTCTGACTTCAACTGTATTTATTTGTTCAACCCCTGAATGTTATTTCTGCTAGCCTTCCTGCACCCCAGTCGGTGTAAGAAACGTTCATTTCCTAAACCACAGATTTGGAAAAGTGGGTCTCATCTCACCTCACTTGGGCTGATTTACACAGTAGCAGTGTTTTACAAGAATAACAGCATTTGTGTGTATTCATAATTGATCCGATTTATAGTATCATCAGGCACTGCTGCTCAACTGTGTTCACTGACGCATGGAAACGTGTCAAAGCAGAGTCACTCCACTTCCCGTTCCCAGATGGTCCCCCCAGACCCTCATCTCCCAACACACACTTTTTTTTTTTTTTTTTTGCATTTTGTCTCCCTCCCCCACTTATTTCATCCGCTCTCTTGTGTTCTCCAAGCCCACATGGCTTTGACACATTATTTGTGGTCAACGGGCTGGTTTAGCAATTAGCAGTCATAATCTGATCTCACTGATATAGGCTCAAAGAGAGGCTAATGCACACCAAAATCTTCCAAGGCAAACACACTTAATACCACAAAGGCCAATTGCCTTTCAATTAGCCACGAAAAGAAGGGATCACTAACCCCATTCCTTCCATCTGCCGCCTTCAGACACACTTCAACATGAACGTGGGGAGAAGAAAAAACTAATTTGAGCAACGCTTTTGTCTGTTCTGAATGGCTGAGAGATAAATCAGACACATTAGAGCTTGCACAGACAACATTTGGTGTGGATTACCTGAGCTTGAAAGTTGAAACGTTTCAGTTTATGATGCAAAAAAAAAGAAAATGATACATGCAAAGGGAGTCACCGAGGGTTGAAATTAAACAGCGTGTGAACTCTAAGCAGACTCGCGCAATACCTGTACGAGTGTTTAGATAGAAAGACAAAGGCAAACAGGGTGTGTGATGGATGGAATTGGACAGGCAAGCTGAGATGGAAACAAATAGAGAATCCCTTCATGTTGGCTGTGTGTTCATTACTGATCTGGAGACCAATCTCTCTCCCCCCACACACACTCATACGCAAACAGCATGCCGAACTGAACGTCTGATTTCTGGCGTGGCTGCAACAACCAGTCAACCACCATCTGTCAAATGCCAGACAAGGAAGGAGATTTTTTTTTCTCTCCCCATCTCTCTCATTCTCGCTAGTTTTCTGTTTGATTTTTCAGAATAAATCATCCACCGACGTGACCTGAATAAAGCACCATACCGGTCTCTGTAAATGGCTTGTGAACAGTACAGGTTATTACTCATCCGATATGGGTTTGTCAATTAAATAGGATTTAAAATTTAATATTTAGTTATTATTTAATACTCTTCACCTGCTTTGTGTACCTTCTGTAAATTACGAATAATAGTTATTATTCTCTGTGTATTAAAGCAAGATTTAATGAAAATGAATGGTAACTCTGGCTGTCAGTTTTCATTAGTCAAACTGATTTTTTTTTGTTGACAGTGTAATTAAAAAGTAAATGGCAGAATAATAATGTCTGTGGAGTAATCATGTTCGCAGTGAGCCTGAACAAGTGATTACATATGTGCTTTAATAACTGCATTTAAAGTCAATGCAGTTCATTTGTACTGTAAAAATCATACCTACCCAAATAACAGCACTAGCTATTTCTATATAGTCATTAAATATATCAGTAAGACAAATAAAAGTGGCATTTCTTACGTTATTCAGTTCATCCTCCACAGCTCATCCTTAGTAAACATCCTTTACCAACACATAAATGCTGTTATTATGCAGCTGGTTGCCCATATTCAACCAGAAACAAACCGGTCTTGCCAGCTTTAGATGTGCAAGCTGGTCCTAGCTGGACATTAGCCAGTCCAAGATGGTTAGTTGGTTATTATGAGCTGAATCCAAGCTAGAGGACCATCTTGAACCAGCAACATGCCAGCTTCACACATACATACCAGCTTAAGACTGACATATCTCAATATATCCACAATCTCAGCCACGGTTAAATCCAGTATGGTTTTAAGTCATCCAAACTGATTAAATCCTCTCATTCATTCACGACCATATCCCGCGTCTGTAAAACCACCACAGAAACTCCTCCACAACTCCACTGGATGCCCAAAGAGGAAAATCTTTTCCATACTCAACTTAAGTCCTCGTGAATAAATTCCAGGGCTATACGACATTTACCTGTCAAACCTGCAGCTCGCAGCGCGCGTTACACACTCCACGGAGCGCGTCATAAAAGAGACATAAACATCCACATATTTACCTTCCATCGCGTAAACGGCTGTAACAGCGGACAAAATCGTTATTAATCCCACAGTCATGGTAAAAGGCATTGGCCGCAGCCGCGGTGTCCCGTTGATTTTGGAAAACCGGACCGCGTGGCGTGCGCGTAAAATCCGTCAGTTGTCAGTCCCGCGGGGTGATTATTCCAGCAAAGCGCGCGGCGTGGAGTCACATCGCAGGCAGTAGTGCAGAGTGAGTGAGTGAGAGGATGCTGCCACGGCCGCCGAGCGCACAGATGAGAGAGCTCGGGAGAAGCAGACCCCCCCCCGAAACCCCCTTTAAAACCTACCGACCAATCAGAGACCGCAAACCGAAAACCGCCTACCAATCACAGACGGTCTCTCCTTACAGCATGCATTGTTATTCAAAACAAAAACTTTTCAGTGCTCCTCTGTGAGGGTGAAATTCGTGCTTGGTTGGAAGGGAAATAGCGACCTCAGATGGACAAAAGCTGAACTGGACTCGATGGAAAAGCTTTTCTCAGGTGCTTTTTATCAAATGTTTGTTGATCTTCGGTCCCACTCAAATGGCAGGGAATGTATTAGATGCTTCTGAATCCATATTTGAGTATTATATAACACAGGTCGCTGCAACATATTTTTAGCTAAGCTAAAAAGCAACACAAAGCCAAAATGTGAAAGGGAAAAAAGTAGACTTAAAACATTATTTCATTCATTCATTCATTTTCCTTCGGCTTAGTCCTTTATTTATTAAAGAAAAAAGGTAGACTATAATTTAAAACATTCATGTATTTATTCATTTTTCTTCGGCTTGGTCCCTTATTTATCAGAGGTCGATAATAATTAGACTAATTTAAAACATTAATTCATTTATTCATTCATACATCCATTTTGTTGTTTATTCAGCTTAGTCTCTTATTTGTCAGTGGTAGAAAAATGTAGACTATAATTTAAAACATTAATTAATCTATTCATTTGTTCATTCAATCAGTCATTCAGCTTAGTCTCTTATTTATCAGAGGTCGAAAAAAGGTAGACTATAATTTAAAACATTCAATCATTCAATCATTCATTCATACATCCATTTAGTTGTTTATTCAGCTTAGTCTCTTATTTGTCAGTGGTAGAAAAATGTAGACTATAATTTAAAACAATAATTCATCTATTCATTCAATCAGTCATTCAGCTTAGTCTCTTATTTATCAGAGGTCGAAAAAAGGTAGACTATAATTTAACACATAAATTAGTTCATTCATTCATTCATTTTCATTCATTTTACTTCAACTTAGTCCCTTATTCATCAGATGTCGAAAAATGGTAGACTATAATTAAAAAAATAATCATTCATTTTCCTACAGCTTAGTCCTGTTTATCAAAGGTCGAAAAAAAATAAAGACTTTAAATTTAAAACATTCATTCAGTCGTTTATTCGTTCATTCATTCATTCATTCATTCATTCGTTTGTTCATTCATTTTCCTTCAGCTTAGTCCCTTTTTTATCAATGGTTGAAAAAAGGTAGATTATAATTTAAAAGATTCATTCATTTATTTTCCTTTGCCTAAGTCCCTTATGTATTAGAGGTCGAAAAATGGTAGACCATAATTTCAAACATTAATTCATTCCATCATTTATGCATTCATTCATTCATTCATTCATTTTTCTTTGGTTTAGTTCCTTATTTATCAAAGGTCTAAAAAAGTAGACTAAAATTTAAAACATTAATTCATTCATTTTCCTTCAGCTTAGTCCCTCATTTATCAGAGGTCAAAAATGGTAGACCATAATGTAAAACATTCATTCATTCATTCATTCATTCATTCATTCATTCATTCATTCATTCATTCATTCATTCATTCGTTCATTCATTTTTCTTTGGTTTAGTCCCTTATTTATCAAAGGTCTAAAAAAGTAGACCATAATTTAAAACATTCATTTATTTATTTTTCTCTGGCTTAGACCCTTTTTATCAAAGGTTGAAGAAAGGTAGACTATACTTTGAAACATTAATTAATTAATTCATTCATTCATTCATTCATTCATTCCTTCATAATTTTTTCTTCCGCTTAGTCCCTTATTTATCATGGGTCACCACAATGGAACGAACCGCCAACTATTCTGACATATGTTTTACGCTGCAGATGCCCTTCCAGCTGCAACCCAGTAAATTTAAAACTTGTTTATACCAACAAATGTATACCTTAAAACTACAAAAACTCTTGACTTTTTAGAATTAAGTAGGTGACATTAATATAAATTCCGAATCTGTGGTTTAGGACATTAACAAATGAATTAATAAAGTACACAATACTTAAACTACTTTATAATATATAATAAATTATATTTGTATGTTATTATTAATAATAAATTATCACCTTTTTTTCCACAGTGGTGACCCCTGATGAACCAGGGACAAAGCTGAAAAAAAAATTAGTAAATAAATGAATAAGTGTCTGTAAAAGCCAGATATGGTTGTGCGTGAAAATCCCAGTAGATCAGCAGTTTCTGAAAAACCCTGACCAGCCCATCTGGCACCAACAACCATGCATGTTTTGAGTCACTTAAATCACCTTTATTCTCTATTCTAAGGCTCGATTTGAACAGCAGCAGACGCTCTTGACCACGTCTACATGCCTAAATGCATTGAGTTGCTGCCATGTGATTGGCTGGTTAGAAATTTGCGTTAACAAGCAGTTGGACAGGTGTACCTAATAAAGTGGCCGGTGAGTGTATAATCGTCTGTATAGGTATCCTTCATTTCTACAGTTAGAGGAATAAAGCAGGTCTCTGGCTGGCATATTCTACAGTATTTCAGGTCTAAAGAGGTCACAGCTATTTGTCTGCAGTCAGATTTTGGCCCTGGTTTTCGTCTCTGCTCTTATGATGACTGATTGTTTTAGAATAAGCGTTTGACGTGAAACTTTATAAAAATGACATGGACCGGATTCCTCTTGCAACAGGTCTGTCAGGAAGCATTAATCAAACAGCGTCTCGTCTCTCTAATCATCTGGGCAGGTTGTAGTTGTAAATGATTTGAAAGCAACGGAAGTAGTGGACTTGACATAAAACGCAATACCTTTCATCATCCTGCAAAGACTCCAGCCCAAAGGTAGACAGCAATTACCACTGAAGTAATGCACAAAGTGAAAGTGGCCGGACGATTGAGAGAGAGAGAGAGAGAGAGAGAGAGAGAGAAAGAGAAAGAGAGAGACACCACACGGTTGATGCACCTAATGGGACAAGCTACAGGTGAACATTTCCTCCCATACTCTTTAAGCCCCAATAAGCGTAAAGAATACTTTGAAGCAAAAATATGTCAAATAATAATAATATTATTAACAATAATGATCATAAATTGGCCATGCAGTGGCGCTGTAGGTGTCGCCTCACAGCATGAAGGTCACTGGTTCGAGCCTCGGCTGGACCAGTTGGCGTTTCTGTGTGGAGTCTGCATGTTCTCCCTGTGTTGGCATGGGTTTCCTCCGGATGCTCCGTTTACACCAACAGTGCAAAGACATGCATCATATGTGAATTGAATAAGCTGAATTGGCCGTAGTGAATGTGAGAGTGTATGGGTGTTTCCTAGTGCTGGGTTGCAGCTGGAAGGATATCCCCTTTGTAAACCATATGCTGGATAAGTTGGCGATTCATTTCACTGTGGTGACCCCTGATTAATAAAGGCACTAAAACGAAAAGAAAATGAATGAATGAATGTCAATGGAGGGGGCAAAGTGGCTCAGTAGTTAGCACTGATGCCTCACACCAAGAAAGTTGCTGGTTCGAGCCTCAGCTAGGCCAGTTGGCATTTCTGTGTGGAGTTTGCATGTTCTCCCTGTGTTGGTGTGGGTTTCCTCTGGGTGCTCCGGTTTCCCCCACAGTACAAGGACATGCGCTATGTAAAGTTTCACAAACTTATTTTGAGGGGAGCACGTGATATAATTAACTGCAGCTGGTCTGTCATCTACAATCATTAGTTAGCCAATCAGATTAATTCAAACTCCCGATAAGTAGCCTAGCAAAAAATTACTCCCTTATCTTCGTTTCCCGAAGAAACCCCCCATCCACCCCTTCTCCCCCTTTCTTCCTTTACCACGGGGAGCCCGAGAACTACCTGATCTCGTACTCCCCTTACATGCTTAATCGACCAGGCTTGAGCCCTGGACTCAATTATCTTTGAGCTCAGGGTTCTCTCCAGGGACAGCATGCCAAACCTGCTATTAATATCAAGCAATATCTAAGTTTGAACTCTTGAAAGGTGAATTGAATAAACAAAATTGGCCGTAGTGTATGTGTGTGAATGTGAGTGTACGGATGTTTCCCAGTACTAGGTTGCGGCCGAAAGGGCATCTACTGCATCAAACATATGCTGAATGAGTTGGCGGTTCATTCTGCTGTGGCAACCCATGATTAATAAAGGGACTAAGCTGAAGGAAAATGATTGAATGAATGAATGAGTCAATGGATACACGGATACAACATGCTTCAAAATATCTGCTTTTGTGTTCAGCAGGACAAAAAAAAAAACTCAAAGGTTTGGAAACACTTGAGGGTGAAAAACCAAAGCTAAAGCCAACTCCATTGTCATGTTATGCTGTCTAACAGGTCACCGTCTACTTTAAGTTGATTGTTCTAACAGAGCGTGCATGGTTTCTGTATGCTTAATTAAGACTGTGGAAAGTATCTGTGTGGATCTGCTCTCTCTTCATTAGCACACAGAGCTTAATAAGCAGAGGATGGAAATGAGTTTGAGCAGGCTGTGTGCTGCGGGCTACTGCTGAGGAACCGCTGTTCTCCACATCCACATTTACGAGACCATGAGCCAGATGAGAACTAAACCAACCTGTCAGGTATACACACACACACACTCACACATATACAAACAAGCACATGTACACACATACAGTACAAAAACACTCACTCACATGTTCTCACACACACAAACAAATATTTACTCTCT
Organism: Danio rerio; assembly: GCF_052040795.2. Classification (NCBI taxonomy): domain Eukaryota; kingdom Metazoa; phylum Chordata; class Actinopteri; order Cypriniformes; family Danionidae; genus Danio; species Danio rerio. The sequence goes on along the minus strand of NC_141022.1, from coordinate 49,779,875 downwards.
CACACACAAACAAACAGACACACACACAACTCACTCACACACACGCTCTTACACACAAACACTCGCTCATAGACACACACACTCACTCACTCATACACACACACACACACGTGCACACTCATGCATTCGCACAGAGACACAAACAAACACACACACACTCACACACAATCACTTATTCACTCATTCACTCACTCACACACACACACACACACAAACACATAAACACATATGCACGCAAACACAGACACAAAACGCACACAAACGCATACAAAAGACACGTGAACACACTCTCACTCACTCTCACACACACACATACACATGTCTTACTCACACAAGTGCTCTTACACACTCACACACTCACTTACTTACACACGCGCCTACACATTTACACACACACACACACACGTTTTACTCACACAAGTGCTCTTACACACTCACACACTCACTTACTTACACACGCGCCTACACATTTACACACACACACACACACACACACACACACACACGTATAAAATGTGCACACAAACACAGACACTCACTCACGCACTCAGACACACAAACAGGCAAACATACACAAACGCAGCATACATACATACAAACATCACTCACTATCTCTCACACACATGCTCACACACACAAATGCAGACACACACAACTCACTCACAGCACACACACGCTCTAACACACCTACTAAAAAACTCACACACATCCTTGCACTCACTGACATACTCATACACATTCACTCTAACCTCCACTTTCACAAACATTTACACACACACATGCTCTCACACACAAACACGCATACACACAGAGACACAAACAAACACACACACACACTTTTACACATACACACACACAAACAAGTGGCCACACACACTCAAACTCTCACACACGCACTCTCACACACACACAAACATCCACACATGCACAACACACAGACAAAAGCACTCATACACACACAAACATGCACTGCAGATACACACACACACACACACACACTCATACTCACACATGTACCAATACACACTCACTCACACACAATTCACTCACGTACACACCGTCTCTTACGTGTATGTGTGTGTGTGTGTTTTGTGGGAGTGAGTCTGTGAAAGCAAGTGTGTGAGCGGGTGTGTGAGTGGACGTAATGATTGATACTGCAAAGACTCCACATTCTATTTGCTATTCTCCAGCCTTACCCCTAAACCCGACTCTCAAACGAAACAATCTACAGTTTTACATTTTCAAAATACTTCAATCTGTGTGACTTGTGGGCTTTTTTCCTCATGGAGATCAAAAAATGTCCCCAGAAGGACAAAACGTACTGGTATCGCTATACTTGTGAGGACACTTGGTCCCCACAATGTAAGGAATTTAAACTACACGCACAGTTGCACAACACAGACTATACTACAGACACACACACACACTGAGCCGGGTGTGCACACCCTCTTCCCAGTGCCAGCAGAGTTGTTCTGAGGATTGAATGTGCATGCTGAAGCCGTCATTATCTTCATAAGGGCAGGAGGAAGACATTTGCATTCAAATTGGACTCTAATTGCCCTGCAAAGTCAGGGACATTTTATAATCATATTTCTGCAAACAGCACACGTCACGGTGTCTACTCTGCCCTCGGTTCCAGCATATTTATTTGTACATTTATTTACTTAGGTTTTGTTTGTGGCATACTGCTCATACTGTGTTGGAAGTGCATAGTTAAAGTATAGTATGCGCATATGCAAATAGTCGTATCCTCATGCATATGCATAAAACACTGCACTGACTTGCTACATTTGTCAAAGTTAAAGTACGAAGCAGAGCAAGTATTATAGAGAAGCCAACTGTATCCCCTCATCCTGAATTACATTTATTTATTTACTTACATATTTATGAACTTATTCATCTTATTAACAGTGTGACAATTAAAGTGATAGTTTACCCAAAATGAAAATTCTGTAATTATTTTCTCACCAATGACTAATTCCAAACCTAAAAATATATATTTACTTATGAATGGATGGTTGATGGATAGATGAATGAACACATTGGACTGGATTGGATGGATGAATAGGTGTATGGATGGATGAAAAGAATGAACACATAATGGATGGATGGATGGAAAGGATGAACACATAATGGATGGATGGATGGATGGATAGATGGATGGATGGATGGATGGATGGATGGATGGATGGATGGATGGATGGATGGATGGATGGATGGATGGATGGATGGATGGAAAGAATGAACACATAACGGGAGGATGAATGGGTGTATGACTGGATAGATGGATGACTGGATGGATGGATGGATGGATGAAAAGAATGAACAATGGAAGCATGAATGAGTGTATGATTGGATGGATGGAATCGATGGATGGAAAGAAGAATGAAAAGAATGAACAGAATGGGATCATGGATGGCTGGATGGATGGTAGAAAAGAAGCATGAAAATAATGAACACAACAGGTGGATGAATGACTGTATGACTGGGATGGATGCATGGATAAAAAGAATAAACACGTAACGAGAGAATAAATAGGTGTATGATTGTATGGATGGATGGAAAGAAGAATGAAACGAATTAACTTAACAGGAGGATGAATGGGTGAATGATTGGATGGATGGATGGATGGATGGATGGATGGATGGAAAGAAGAAAAGAATGAACACAACAGGAGGATGAATGGGTGTATGATTGAGATGGATGGATGGATAAATGAATAGATGAAAAGTATGAACACATAACGAGAGGATGAATAGATGCATGGTTGGATGAATGGATAGACGGATGGAAAGAATGAACACATAACAGGGGGATGAATGAGTGTATAATTGAATGGATGGATGGGTGGATGGAAAGAAGAATAAAAGGAATAAACACAACAGGAGGATGAATGGGTGTATGATTGTGATGGATGGATTGACAGATGGAAAGAATGAACACATAACGAGGTGATGAATGGGTATATAATTGAATGGATGGATAAATGGATGAATGGATAAGTGGATGGATGGATGGATGGAAAGAAGAATGAAAAAATGAACATAAGGAATGGGTGTATGATTGGGATGGATGGATGAAAAGAATGAACACAACGGGTGGATGAATAGGTGTTGGATTGGATGGATGGAGGGAAAGAATGAACACAAAGGGGGGATGAATGGGTGTATGATTGGATGGATGGATGGATGGATGGATGGATGGATGGATGGATGAATGAATGGATGAAAGGAATGAACATATAATGGGAGGATGAATGGGTGTATGATTTGATGGATGAATGAAAAGAATGAACACAACGGGAGGATGAATCCATGTATGATTGGATGGAAAAACTAATGAAAGGATTGAACAGAATGAACACAACAGGAGGATGAATGGGTGTATGATTGGATGGATGGAAAGAATGAAAACAAAACGGGAGGATGAATGGGTCCACAAAATGCAATTCTGCTGCTCTCAACACTGGCTATATGGGTATATTAAAATATTTTTGAAGGTCACATAACACAAAAGACGGAAGTATAATAATGTTGAAAAGTTTTAAAATCGCTGGAATAAACTACTTTTTTAAATAAAAAAATGATTTATATTCAAAATATTCAAAAGGAACACAGTTGTTTTTATTTGAAATAGTAATTTTGACTGCATCTTTGATCACATACAGTAAATGCATAGTTGGTGACCATGAGTAATCCCCCTCACCCCAAATCTACTGTTTCCTACAATGTCTGTCAGTACATTCTACAGACCGTTCAGAATGGAATGAATCAAATATCCAATCTACATGTAATCTACACAGCTGTGCGCTCTCTCTCCTCTGTTCAGTGTCCAGTGTCTCTCGAAGGTGTGCTGAAACAGATGGCGCAGACAAAGAAACCTCCCAAAGGGACTGACATCAGACTATCCGCTTCTGCAGTTATCAATAAAGAGGCCGTTCCACCTGCCTCGCTCTTTTCCAGCTCATCTCCTCATCTGCATCCCATCAGCCTGATTTGGCATTGGCCGACCTGCACCTGATAACACTCAAAGAGCATCCACCGCAGCCATCGGGCCATCTATCTTTTCACACTTGCTTTCATTCCTTCTCCAATCCACCGTTATCTTAACCCCTATAATCATACCTGTCAACATTGGGATGTAAAAAAAGGGATATGCCCACCATAATAAGGGTAAAAACCCACCAAGATCGACGTATTTACATATTATTAATTATGTGTATATCTATTTAAACACGAACCCAAAACCTAAATTTTTGCTCCACTTCAATTCGCGAGTATAGAATCCATTTAAACAGCATCTTGGAGCATCGTGGAGCACGTTAGCTGACAGTCAGAGGATTGCATATGAAGGGAAGACGTCACCTGTAATGCAAAGGAAGGGAATCCCGCCGTTTTTATATTTATTTCAAAGTTTATTTCAATTTATTTTCATGCCTTAAAAAAGCGAAAGTGTAACGGAGGCCAGCTAGTGTGTGTTGTGCAGGTAAACCTCACTCCTCTGACCTTCAAAGGTGCTCTAGCGACAGACACTAGAGGCCGTGGTCTTTAGCCTCCTTGTTAGAGCAACCGACTCCCATGCGGAAGGTCACCGGTTCGATCCCAGCTTGAAGCGCGTTGGGTGGTGTAAAGAATTTAAGAGCAAGGGACGGCCCCTGGTGGTTCGGTGGTATGGGTTGCGTATAGGGAGGCTTGGCTCCTTAATGTTTATTTGCCAACCTTTAGAGAAAGACTGAAAATACGGGAGAAATACAGGAAAATACCTTTACGGGATGATAGCGGGATAGAACTGTAAAAATACGGGAGAATCCGGGGAAAAACGGGATAGTTGACAGGTATGCCTATGATGCCTTATGTGAATTATACCCTGTTTATAATTTCCTATAGAATCCAGTTCGCCAGTAACTAAATCAAGTACAGCAAAAATACCGTATTTAGATTTAAAGCACTATTTATTTTGCTGATTTGACAGTATTGTATATTTTTACTATAAAATATACAGTAATTTTCACAATGTACCTATTAAATTATAGTAATATACTGTATATGTAAAATACAGCTCATGTTACAGTTAAATACTGTGTTATTTATAAACCATTAACAAGGTTCTCTCTAATGAATCCAGTCTCTAATCATACGAGGAAACATATATTCATAAGATTTTTTTTAATTAAAAGGAGGTGTGGTCACAAACTCCTCCCCTAAACCTAACCCTACCCCTCATTGGGTTATGGGAAAATCATGCTAAAATGTACAAATGAGATTGTACACATGAAAACAAAGAACAGTATATACCACTAAATCAGTAAACGTTATGAATTGCCATGAGATCGCATTGAAACAATAAGTGCATATGACTAAATTGTGCCAAATTATCACACTTCCTGTTTGGGGAACTTTTCTACAAATTATTAAAAAAAAAAAAAAAAAAAGTAAGGTGGCAATACAGATAACCAATATCTGTTGTGAAAATTAAGTAAGATGTAAGTTTGGCTTCATGCTTTATTTTTATTCGTCATAAAAAAATAAGGTTACACTTCTCTCACACTCACTTTCATTCCTTCTCCAATCCACCGTTATCCAAATCCTTATGATGCCTTATGTGAATTATACACTGTAAACAATTCAGTCTCCAATAATACGATGAAACAGAACCAGATTTGATGTCAGAAATGTGGCTAAATCGTACACATTCATACGATTTTATTTGTATGAAAATTACTAATTTTAAAAGAGGGCGTGGCCACAAAATCCACCCCTAACACTACCCTTCATTGGGTGATAAGCATATTGTACTAAAATGTACAAATTTGATAATACAATTAAATATAAATTAGCCACTAAATCAAAAAGTTACGAATTGCCGTGAGATTGCATTAAAACAATCAGTGCATATATGACTAAATTGTGTCAAATTATGGGTTGCACTTTCTGTTTGGGGAACTTGCATACAAATCACTTAAAAAAAATAAGGTTGCACCACAAATAAACAATATCTGTTGTAAAAACTGATGTACATTGAAGATTTCATTCATATGAAAATGTTATATTTGTAAAAAAGGTGGCATGGTCTCAAAACCCATCCATAAATCTAACCCTAGCCCTCATTGGGGGATGAGCAGGGCTTAATTTGTGTCGGAACAAGCCGGATTAGGCACCTCTGAAATCTGACCCAGCACCTCATTTTACCGATCCCCCGCTTCACATGCACAACCTCCCTCCCCGCTCTTCACTTTCTTCCGTGACTCCCCAACCCTTTTTACTTTCGTCCATGTCTGTTCCGGCATCCAGCAATTGACAAAAAAAAAACACTGGGGATGAGCACATCGTACTAAAATGTATGAATGAGATAATGCAAAAAAAAAAACACAAATTAGCCATTAAATCAAAAAAGTTATGAATTGCCATGAGATTGGATTGAAACAACCAATGAAATGTTAGAAAAAAAATAAACAAATTAAAATGAAAAAAACTGTGTTATTTTCCTAATGCTGCATTCACAGCAGACGCGGATGAAGCATCAATCGTGAGTGATTTACATGTTAAGTCAATGCAAAGATGTAAATAGACATTCTGCGGCGCAAATGAGGCGGCGGGAATAGCAAGATTCGCGCATATGAATCGACGCGAGTTGCACTTCAAACAAATAAATATGTAAACTAAAAAAAAGGTTTTAGCCTTCTTAAAGCACATAAGCACAGCTATTCTCTCAATAAAATCCATGATAGCCAAACAGCAACAAAGCTATAGTCACCGGGCAGACAAAAGCCCTGCCCATGCCACGAATCCACATCTATTGTGAAGTGAAATATAGGTGCTTATTAAATAGAAAGAAGCGAATAAACTCAAAATGTTCACAAGTCTATTTAAGCGTGAATATCGTGATTTATTTGTGGGTTAAAATTCTGGTGTAAACATAGCATAACAGTTCATTCATTCATTCATTCATTCATTCATTCATCCATTTTCCTTCGGCTTAGTCCCTTCATTTATCAGGGGTCACTACAGTGGTAATATGTTTTACACAGCGGATGCTCTTCCAGCTGGAACCTAGTACTGGGAAACACCAATACACTCTCACATTCACACACATACACTACGATCAATTTAGTTTATTCAATTCACTTATACCACATGTCTTTGGATTAATGGGGGAAACCAGAGAATCTGGAGGAAACCCATGTGAACCAGAGGAGAACATGCAAACTCCACACAGAAAAGCAAACTGACCCAGCCGGGACTTGAATCAGCGACCTTCTTGCTGTGAGGCGACAGTGCTAACTACTGAGACAACATGCTGGCCTTACATTTAATTCATCCAAAATGTACTTATTCAAACTAACAAATTGCAAATCGGACCACAAATAAACCCTCGACAAAACAAGTTTTCTACAACGATATTACAGACATGTATTGACTTGTAGGCACTATACTGTACTGTAGGCAATACAAATACAAAAAAAGCTTTGGCGATAGATATGCTAAATTTGAGTTAAATACCAAACCTAAAACCTTATTTTCAGGATATAAAAAAGCAAAAATCTCATTTAGCTTTCACAGCCAGCCTGATCTCATGAGAGAATGCAGCTATTTTATTTTTTGTCAGTTCAGTGGCTAATTCATATGAATTGATACAGTATTATTAATCCAACCTACAATTAGAGGGATACAAAGATAGCGTTAGCTCAACTATAAAAGATTTGGGTGTCAAATTAGATACCAATTTAACTTTTGAAAATCATATATCCCATGTCACAAAAACTGCTTGAAGAAGTTGAAAAAGTTGTCCATGCTTTCATGACTTCTAGGCTGGATTGCTGTAATGCACTTTTTGCTGGCTGCCCGGCATCCTCTATTAACAAACTTCAGATAGTACAAAATGCAGCTGCCAGAGTTCTTACCAGGTCTAGAAAATATGATCATATCACCCTATTTTATCCTCCTTAGACTGGCTGCCTGTTAAGTTTCGTATTGATTTTAAAATATTGCTTCTTACCTATAAAGCTTTAAATAATCTAGCTCCTGTTTATCTAACCAACCTTCTGTCTCGCTACAATCCAACTCGCTCTTTAAGCTCTCATAACTCAGGGCTTCTGGTAGTACCTAGAATAGCAAAGTCGAGTAAAGGAGGTCAAGCCTTCTCATTTATGGCTCCTAAACTCTGGAATAGCCTTCCTGATAACGTTTGAGGCTCAGACACACTCTCCCAATTCAAAACTAGATTAAAGACCTATATTTTTAGTAAAGCACACACTCAGTGCATCACTTAGCGGTATGATACATAAACGTGCTCCACGATAGGTTTTTGCATCTTGTTTATTTACACTATGAAAAGCAGCTATGCTAATTATTCTCTTTATTGTCTATTTCCACCTGGGGCTACTCATCCCGAGGTCCTCAGACTATGCAGTTCCACTGATTCGATCCAAGACCAGCAACAAGATGATCCCAAGGTTTCCATAATCCTGGACCAGGCCATATCCTAAGCAGTTGCTATGGTGGTCATGAAGGAGTGGAGAGCATGAGACTGGTTCCTGTGACACTCCTGGGACAGACGAGTCTTCCCTGAGGTCCAGCATTCTCCAGTCTCCAACACCTTGACTGCAGCTCTGCACAAGACGTTTGCCGTGGAGAAATGGTCATGACTAACTGAGCCTGGTTTCTCTCAAGGTTTTTTAATTCTTCACTTTCGTCAATTGGTGAAGTTTTTTTCCTCACCGCAGTCGCCACTAGCTTGCATGTTTCGGGATCTGTAGAACTGCACATCGATAGATTGCTCTTCAGTGTTTAAACTCTCAGTACTGCTTATTAAACCACACTGAACTGAGCTAAACTGAACTTAAACTCTGAAAGCTGAACTACACTGTTTCAATTTAATATATTTTATGTGAAGCTGCTTTGACACAATCTACATTGTAAAAGCGCTATACAAACAAAGCTGAATTGAATTTAAAGTATTAGTTCAGTCACAGGAAAATGTACGATTTTTAAAAGGATCCGTGGCACCAAACCACACCCCTTAACCCCACCGTCATTGGCTGATGAGCAAATTGTTCAAAACTGTATGCATACGATTGTACAAATTCATACGATTTAGCCACTAAATCAAAAAATTACAGTGAGATAGCGCTGTCAAAACAGATATTGGTTATGTGGTAGTGCCACCTTCCTTCTGTTAAAGTGATTTGTATAAAAGTTTCTCAAACAGGAAGCGCAAACCATAATTCCACACGCATGTAATTGCATGCAAAAAATAAAAAATAAAAAAGTAGGAGGAAATTCAATCGTGCTTTAATAATCTCATGGAGGCTTTCAGCCGGACCGGACTATACGCCGACACGGTCGTCACACACACTGGTATTGCATTAGAGACATGCAGTGTGCCATTTCCTCAATACAATAACAGCAGTACATGGCGAGAAGCTGCTGTATGCTGACAGACTATTGATTACGGCTGGTAAATTACAGCTGAAACACCAGCGCTGGCCCAGAAACACACTTCAAGGCTGAAAACACAGCTGTGTGTCTCCAATACACATGAGAAGGATCAACACGACTGACTGCATTTATACTATTTCTTTAGGACTAGGAATAAATTGTTTGAACAACTTGTACGTTAATGGTATTGAAATCAAATATAACCATTAATATGCAGTATTCCTCCAGATAAGTACTCGAGTGAGTTTAGCAGCTTAATAAATGGTACATTTAAGTGACAATGATATATTTAAATGTGATTTTTTTTTTCTCAATGTTTTGAGAACTGGCAAAATAATACTGGGGAAAAAAAAAAAAAAAAACATTAAACAATTACACAAATTATTGAAAATGAAAGAATTCCATCACTGGAAACTGTCTAAATTTCATAATTTAGATAAACAATAAAAATAATAATAATTATAAAATAAAATAACATAAAATATTAGTAAATTATTACACAAATTAATAAAAATGAATGAATTCCATCCCTACAAACTTTCTAAGTTTCATAATAAATTAAAATAACTTAACTTGAAATAAAAAAGTCGGCGCCAATATCCTAGTGGCTAAGTGTGCTGACATATTAGCACTGTGGTCCTCACGGTGACCCGACCTGTGCTCCCGGCTCAAGGTCTTTTGCTGATCCCAATATTTTCCTGTCTGTTACCTCCACTGTCCTTTCCAATTAAAGGTGAAAACCTTCTAAAAATAATTACAATAACATGAAAAAATATATAAAAAATGAAATTTTTTTTTTTTTTTATAAAATAAAAAAATAAAAAAATTGTAAATAATTCCTGTTTGCAACCTACACTGTCCTTTCCAATTAATGGAGAAAACTCCCTGAAATTATTATAAAAAATAAGATACAAAAAATTATAAAAAAAAATAAAAATAAAAAATTTAAACAAAAATAAATAATTACAAAAATAAATCAAGAAATTCCATCTCTGGAAACTTTCTCAATTTCCTAAATAAATTAATAAAAAATCAGTAAGAATTACAGGAATCGATGAAAATGAATAGATAAAATCACTGGAAAGTTTATAATTAAATTCAATTAAATTAACTTTTTTTAAAAGCCTTATTTTACTCAAAAACCACAAATGACTCATACGGTGACGTAAAATTATAATAAAATTATATATATTTTATATATATATATATATTTTAAATTTTTTAAATAAATAAACAAACAAATATATACAGCTGAAGTCAGAATTATTAGCCAACCCCCCCCCCCCCCCCCCCCGCCCCCCTTGAATTCTTTTTAATCTTTTTTTTTTTTATGTTTCCCAAATTATGTTTAACAGAGCAAGAACCTTTTACAGTATTTCTGATAATATTCTTTCTTTTGGAGAAAGGCTTATTTGTTTAATTTCAGCTAGAATATAAGCAGTTTTTAATTTTATAAAAAAAAAACATTTTAAGGTCAAAATTATTAGCCCCATTTAAGCAATATTTTTATTCGATAGTCTACACAAACCACCGATACACAATAACTTGCCTAATTACCCTTAGCCTAATTGCCTAGTTAACCTAATTAACCTGGTTAAGGCCATGCATGTCACTAAGCTGTATAGAAGTGTCTTGAAAAATATCTAGTCAAGTATTATTTACTGTCATCATGAAAAAGACAAAATAACTAATTTATTATGAGTTATTAAAACCTTTATGTTTAAAAATGTCTTGAAAAAAACTGCTCTTCGTTAAACAGAAATTGGGGGGAAAAAATAAACAGGAAGGCTAATAATTCTGACTTCAACAGTATATATTTTATATGAATATAACTACAAGTATTAAAAAACATTTAAAACATGTAATACTTATATATTTTGCATTTAGTTCACATCACCTTGTGAAGCTGCAATTATTTAACAAGACAAAATATCATAAACATATCTGAGCATTTGTATGTCCAAAAACATGTCATGAAAAAGATTATCTGGATTCAGAAAGTAATATTTTCATACTATGTCAATGCTTTTAGTTTTATTTATAGAATAGTTTGGATAGTGATAGTATTTTTGCTCAATTTAATGCACTGCAAAATAGAATGTCATATTAAAAGCACAGTATTGTTGAATAAAATATTCTGCAGAGTACAGTATTTCTATAATACTCCTATTCCTGCAAATGTACAAGGTCAGGCCTTTCACGCATACAGAAAATGCACAATAACAAACTTGGAGGAGTATGCTAATATTCAAGAATATATTTGAACCCAAATGATCCACTAATGTGTTTCACCTTAAAAGCAGCAATTTAATCCAGCATTTCACGAAAACGTTTAAAAGTTGCCTGCAAAATCTACAGTTAACCTTGCCTATTAAAGCTGTGCTGGTCTACTGCCTTTAACTGAAGCTAAAAACGCAAGGTTGCGAGGGGTGATGTCGGACAGCTTGGTAATCATAAGTATTAGATGAAGTAATGATTTTTTATTCTTTGTATGTGTGTGTGAAAAGAGAGCAGTGCAAACCCAAACACAGACTCTAATCACCTTGAGATTTGTCCTCTGGTGAATCTTCAAGGGCAGAAGCAGAGATTCAAATAGACGATTCATGCTTTTAATGGCATATAAACATGAGCTTTATTCATGCACATACTTTATTAAAAATCCAAATTGCAGCAATAAACGCTAAAGTATCAAATGAATCATTAAAAGATGTAAAGAGGGCATGCCAAAAGTCAACATACTGAGTTATTTAATTTAAATAGTGACACAAAACTATGACCAATCATTGTAACATCGTTGCAACATTGCGGTTTCAGTTTTTTGAACTAATATTTAATGCTTAATGGCTGTAAAAAGGGTTTGATTTGAATAAGATCGATAGAAAGCAAGATGCTGAAACAACACCGCGATATCAATGTTGATTTGACTTGAACATTGATTCAGCTCTCATCCATGATGTTGAGTCTCCAGGTGAATATTAATTCATTATAATGATTTGGAGGGTAAAAAATGCATGAAATTATTATTTAAAAAAAAAGAGAAGAATGATCTGACATGCTAAGCAAAACCTTTTTTATTGTAGTTATTTTGATAATGTGACCGAGATACCATTGTCCCCTATTGGTAGATTTTGCAGTTATGTTGCGATCGCCAGCGGTGTTTTCTCTGCTGGAGATTACTTTCTGTATTCCTGCCGGACTACAAATCCCAGAAATCATTGCCTTAATCACTCCTGCCACAGCTGATAGTCCTTCGGACACACACACACACACACACACACACACACACACACACACACACACACACACACACACACACACACACACACACACAAATCGAATTATGTTTTGTTTGTTGCTTAGTTAATGTGATGTGGGTAAATGGTGTGTTTCAATCTGGCTAAAACCACAAGTATATTTCAGACCTGTGGGAAGCACAGCAATGGTTACAGATTTCCAGCTTTCTTCAAAAATATCTTATTTTGTGTTCCACAGAAGAAAGAAACAAAAATGATTTGGAACCACTTGGGGCAGATTCAATTTTCTTTATTTCTGGTGAACTACCCCTTTAAGTGAAGATTGTGTTTGTTTGTTTTTTTCCTCTCTAATACAAAATACATTCACTCACCACTCAAGTGTACAAATTAATAATACCAAGTCGGCCACCCTTTTGCCTTCAGACCTCCTTGCTGGAAAATTCCCTCAGGGATTTTGGTCAATATTGATTTAATAGCCTCCCACATTTGCTGCAGTAGGCTGGACATTCCTAATGTGAATCTCCTGTTCCACCATATCCCAAAGGTGCGCTATTGAATCAGGATCTGGTGACCGTGGAGAACATTTGAGTCTAGTGAACATGCTGTCATCTTCAGGAAGGCATTCTGAGATGATTTGAGCTTTGTGACATGCTGCATTATGATGTTGGAATGCGGCCACAACAAGATGGACACATTGTGGTCATAAAGGGATTGACATGGTCAGCAATAATTCTCAAGTAGACTGGGATGCTTAAAGAGGCTCAATTGGCGTCATGTCCTCATAATCCAAAATAATTAAAAAATTATACTTGATGTGTTTTGAAAAAGAATAGAACCAAAGAGGGTTTGGTTTGGGGTAGGCTAAAGACATATAGTCAGAATTATTAGTCCTCTTGAATTGTTACAACCCTCACCCCCTGTATTTTCTTTTCCTCAATATTTTTCAATTCACTAGTATTCAGCTTAAAGTTACGTTTAATTGCTTAACTAGGTTAATTAGGCAAGTTAGAGTTATTAGGCAAATCATTGTACCGATGGTTTGTTCTGTAGTCAATCAAGAAATAATTTTGCTTAAGGAAGCTTATAATATTGAACATTAAATGGTTTTAAAAAATAAAAAATGCTTTTATTCTAGCCAAAATAAAACAAATAAGACTTTTTCTAGAGGAAAAAATAGGAAATACTGTGAGCAATTGCTTGTTATGTTAAACATCAATTGGGAAATATTTGAAAAAGAGGAGAAAAAAATCCAATCAAATCCCAGTAGGGCTAATAATTAAGACTGCAACATTTTACGCTTTTTTTATTCTAAAATACATTACGCCAAATAAGAGTCCTCATAAACCATATATACAATTGTGTGTGTGTGTGTGTTAGAAATCCAGAACTGGGGCATGAGTTTTACACAAAACACAGCATTTTGTGCCGCAGCGACTGTCATCTGCTTCTGCTACTCTTGGAGCCATTCATCATTTTTAATGGTGTCTCTCCGCCGTGAGTGTATGTACTCTTCTGTGGATTTATGACGCTGTGGATTTGTCATGCCTACTTCCGACACACTAAATCTAACCTTTAACCCTGCGGGTCATCTCTAGAGAGAAACTGCAGCCCGGAGCCATCAATCCCTGTTTGCTTGTTCTCCGCCAATTCAGGAGGGAGAAAGACAAGGAAACACACTTGAGTTTGAACTCGCTCTTCCTGATGCACATTTCCAGACTGGTCATTTTCATGCTATGAAGATGTGCAGAAACAAACGGCATGGCTCAGGGTGAATGAGTTCTGCTAAAATCAATAGTGCTTTTGCTTGGGTCGTATTGATAAGAGTGCTGTGTGAGAGAATGAGAATAGAGAAAAACAATAATGGAGAGAAAAGGGAAAATAGTCACAGTCACTTTTTATGATTTCAGACATGTTTAAATGGACTGCCTTTGAGTTGGTGTAATGAGAAGATAAATGATCAATCAATTAACTAATTAATTTGATAATAAATAATTAACTCGTGTGATATGCTTATAGATTTATATTACTCGAGTAGCAGTCCAATATCGCCGTATATCGGCACTGGTGGGAGGCGTGCATTGGCTCAGTCTCCCACCACTGGTGATATACAGCCATATTTCACTGGTAATTGTGTGATATTGCGTTTATACAACAGTTTGATGGCACAACCGTCTATATATAAAAGAAAATCAAACACAGAGAGTCTCAAAACTACTTTTGTGCAAGTAAGTACTTTCTTCTGCCATTTATTCACATCTGCAGCTGATGTCAGAACGGCAGAAACCATTGCTAATTCACCAACGTTACTTTAGAGTGTTTGAATGATTCTCTAGCATATTGTCTAAGGTCATGACAAAACAGCTGATTTTGTTGACATTTCAGGATTATAAGACTGAACAGCAATCAGTCTACAAACATTTCCCAGTGTTTCTCTGTTGCAATTGGGATATCACATTAATTAACACCAAAAAAGCCAAACCAAAGCAAACGATACCAGATTACTATGATATAAATACAGCACTACAACACAAAAAAGAGAGAGATTGACTTAGAATCTCACTTACCTGTTTTGTAATGACTTGTTCAGCTGTAGGTTAACCCTTACGCTGAGAAAAATGCTGTTTTTTCTCACCTAAGGACTTATTATGCAGTCTCTGTCGCCATCTTGTGGCGTAATGTCAATTGTCTTTGCTCTGCTCAGTATGATAGGCTGACCGCCGATGCACTGAATTTCCTAAATTATGAATATTTAAAATAGGCACTATCCTTATAAATAAACTGCATAGTTGCAATCAAAACAACTACATTCTTAACTGAAAAAGCCTCAAAAGATCATTATGTTGTCCAACAGCTGTTATTTGAGAACTAGAAAGAACTGTTAAATATTATATGTGCTAAAAATAATAAATGCTTAACTTATAAAAATGAAATATAAATACTGTAATGTGAAAAAAAAAACTCAATACTGAAATGATGTACAATAATAATAAAATAGATAAATAAGTCAATTAAATAATTTAAACAAATAATGACAAACATCATGATTAAATAACAAAAGAAAAAAGCTAAAAACTAATAAGTAATAAAGTAAATTAAGAAAAAGAGAAAAGAAAAAAAACATCAACAAACAATGAATGAATGAATGAATGAATGAAAAGAGGAGAAATAAAAACCCCAAAAATAAAATACAATACAAAAAGGCTAAATAAATAAATTACAATATTGGAATTAACATAAAATCAACTAATTAACCAACTAATTTAATAATTTAAACAAAATGAGAAATAACAAGATATACAAATGCAAAAACTGATAAACAACTAATATAAGTAATAAAGTTAAATTTAGTCGAGGTGGTGGCGCAGTAGGTAGTGCTGTTGCCTCATAGCAAAAAGGTCACTGGTTCGAGCCTTGGTTGGGTCAGTTGGTGTTTCTGTGTGGAGTTTGTATGTTCTCCCTGCATTCGCGTGTGTGAATGAGAGTGTATAAGCATTCCCAGTGATGGGTTGCAGCTGGAAGGGCACCTGCTGCGTAAAACATGCTGGATAAGTTGGCAGTTCATTCCGCTTTGGTGACCCCAGATTAATAAAGGGACTAAGCGGAAAGAAAATGAATGAATGAACGTTAAATTGAGGAAAAATACAAAAAATAAACTATAAACTGTAAAACAAGAACAACAAACAAACAAACAATAAAAAGGGTAAGACAAATATGACAAAACAAATTCAAATATCTGATATAAATAAAAATAAATAATACATTTATTTAAAAATTTTCTGGCGAAATGAATAGGCAACTTATCCAGCATATGTTTTACACAGCGGATGCCCTTCCAGCTGCAACCCATCACTGGGAAACACCCATACATTCTCATTCACACACCGGACAATTTAGCTTACCCAATTCACCTGTACCACATGTCTTTGGACTTGGGGAGAACATGCAAACTCCACACAGAAATTCCAACTGACCCGGCTGAGGCTCGAACCAGCGACTTTCTTGCTGTGAGGCAGGAACGCCACCCACTGCGCCACCAATAATATATTAATTTATTATATTTCAAGAGTTCACACTTAGCTGATAATCAATAAAGCATATTTGGCTACTGTCCCAGGAGATAGCCCTGAGCTCGTAATATCCTCGAGCCCGGGGCTCCCTCCTGTTAGAAGGGAGAGAGGGGAGTTCGAGCTCAGGTAGGTCTTGAGAACTCCCCTGTTTGTTGCCGTGTGAGAACTGTAAACTAAGGTTGTCTTAAGTGATAATTTGGTTTAGTCAATTGGTTATGGTTTATGTTTTTGGACGGTGGGAGGAAACCGGGCAACCCAGGGGAAACCCACACGAACACGAGGAGAACATGTAAACTCCACACAGAAACACCGACCAGCCCGAGGTTGGACAAACGGTGTTCTTGCTGTGAGGCAACAGTGCTAGCCACTGGGCCACCATGTCGCCCTATCGAAAAAAGGAGGTAGGGATGGAAGGGGGGAAGCTTCAAGACGAAGATAACAGGAGTGAAAACTCTGGTTTTTTATAATGCTTCATTCATTCATTCATTCATTCATTCATTTTCTTGTCGGCTTTGTCCCTTTATTTATCCGGGGTCGCCACAGCGGAATGAACTGCCAACTTATCCAGCAAGTTTTTACGCAGCGGATGCCCTTCCAGCCACAACCCATCTCTGGGAATCATCCATACACACACACTCATACACTACTGACAATTTTAGCCTACCCAATTCACCTGTACCGCATGTCTTTGGACTGTGGGGGAAACCGGAACACCCGGAGAAAACCCACGCGAAAGCAGGGAGAACATGCAAACTTCACACAGAAACACCAACTGAGCTGAGATTCGAACCAGCGACCCAGTGCTGTAAGACGACAGCACTACCTACTGCGCCACTGCCTCGCCTTATAATGCTACCATAATCATCTAATAGGGCAGATTATGGAGCTAATGAGGAGCCAGCCGTGTTGATTATAAGCACATGATCCTCTCGAAATTAGTTTATGAATAAACCACACGTAAATGATAAAAAAATAAAGAAAATTACAAACTTCACATATAAAATTACATTAATTAATTCAGAAAATAAAGTGCTAAATACAAAATAAATAGAATAAAAACATAAAAAACTGAAAAAAAAAATTAATTATATATATATATATATATATATATATATATATATATATATATATATATATATATATATATATATATATATATATATATATACACACACACACACACACACACGACAAAAAAAAACAGATAAATAACAGATAATAGGTGAATTAGGACACTAATATTTAAAAAAAAAAACATGGTGCCATTGTCTTGTAGCTGCCGTCACATCATCTAAGTGGATGCTGCACACTGGTGGGGCTGTGGAAAGACCCTCCTCATGACTGTGAAGAGTTTTTTGTGCATGGCCATACATAATAAATGCGCGATATAAATACACACATTCCCTTACATTACAATAATTTGTTAAATCTCAAGGAACTGCAGAATTACCATTTAGCCTAGGAAAGTAAATTGTATAGGTTTGCGAACACGTGCGGTTGAATAAATGATTGAGCATGAACTCTTCCTTTAAGAATGCACTACAGTTTAACCTGCTGGTGAAGTGTGTGGATGGTCTGGTTATTAAAGTATGTCAAGATGAGCAGGACAAACAGTCCTCCAACAATCTTTAACAAGCTGTGAGTCGGTCTGTGTGCAATTTCATCACCTTGCACTGTGGATGAAACCGGTCCGACACGAGAGACTTGGAGACGCTGGCTGGACTGATCCACCACCTTAATAACTGCAGTTAATAATGAAAAATGTATTCACAGAGGCAAAACTGGGACTAAATGTAGCAGAGTTATTAATCTACTCAACATACAGACAGATCGCTGCTCACACACACACACGTCTGCAAAGATCAAGAGGACATGCTAAGATACATAGACTAATGTGTTTCTTTCAAGTCTGAATTGAGTCTCCTCAAGAATAGACTTACAAGAATCTGGATAATTGGACAGTAAAGTTGTAGGGAAAAAAACTGTGGTAGTATGGTCATAATTGTAACCTGTGGTCATAATTTTGTCTATAAAAAGAAAAATAATACTAAAAATGTTTTTTGCAGAACACTTTATAAATACATGAATTACTATATTAATACAAATAAATAAATATTATTTATTTATTTGTTTGTTTATATTTATTTTTTGGTTTTTTGAAAGCACCAAAACTTGTGAACAGGAAAAAAGAATTATATAAACTTGATTTGGATAATGGTAATAATGATAAATCCGTTTCAAACAGATTAATTTGGCAACATTTATACTGTTGTTGATTTTTTCTCGCAATTTCAGTCAAATTTATTTTATTTATTTATTTATTTTTTTTTCAGAAATTGTAACTTTCCAATACTGATTTTTGACAATTATAATTTTCAAAAATATATAATTTTTTTTCATTAAAATCTTTCCAAATAAAACTAATTATTTTCAATAATAATACAGAAATGCTTAATTAAATTGAACCATTGAATTTAAGTGTCATTTTTTTGTTCTGTCAAATAATTATCATGATGAATCCCATACCAGATAAAAGTTTAACTAGCATAATAAACACAAAAGCACTGCGTATATATGTATACATAAAATACAAAACTATACAAAAGAAATATATTTACATATATATACTTATTTTGTAATTATGTAATATAATTATATACAAGTTTGTTTTGACACACACGCAGACACACGCAGACACACACACACACACACACACACACACACACACACACACACACACACACACACACACACACAGACACACGCAGACACACACACACACACACACACACACACACACACACACACACACACACACACACACACACACACACACACACACACACACACACACACACACACACACACACACACACTGCAATGTTGTTACATACAGTTCTCAGCTTAATTGAGTACACCCCATTTTGAAAATAGGTATTTTTATCCATTGCTCAGTGAATATAGGCAGCAATTTATTTTTGTGCATTTGAACAAAACATGGTGTAATAAATGGATATATTTATCAAAAATATTTTTTATTCACCAAACATCTTTAGAAATAGAAAGATAAACAATTTAAATTTTTTTTTTTTTTTTTTGGTTCTCTTGATTTTTTTTCCACTTTTTAAAAAAAAATATTTTTAAAAAATATATTTTTTACAGACATAAATTTGGGTGTACTAGTTTCTGGACCGTTATCATAAGTTATTTTTTAGATTAGCTACGAATTTGGCTTCAGTACGGATTAATCTAATGTATATGCACACACATGATAATACTGTAAACCTTCCTATACAAAATATTAATTTAAATGAGAGATTTGTGGGGGTCGTATTCATATAGGCCGAACACTGTAGGTAATTAAATTTCTATATAATTTGTATAATATTTTTTTTCTCATATATAAGCATGTATGCATGTATTTATATTAGGATTGCACAATTTATTGTTTTCGTTATCGCAATGTGCAGATCTGCAATAGTCATAGTCATATCGCAGGATCTGCAATGTAGAGTTGTGATTATACTGACCAGGAACCACGTTTCACAACATAATTTGTGGAGTCATCGCAAATTTGAATGCTAATAGGGTAAAATATTTTTTATTTAGACGTGTTTTAAGGCAGGGGTTCCCAAACTTTTCAGCACGCGACCCCTAAAATAACAATGCCAGTGACTCGCGACCCCCAATATCCTCTGAGGTGGTTATAAATACAGAAAACTTGCATGCAATGGCGCACACACACACACACACACACCAATAGACCAAAGTCTATTCTTCGTTTAATTTTTTTTATGTATGTCAGTGCTGTAAATTGGCCAGAAAGTTTAACCTGGTGTTATAAAATCAATCTGCTGCATCTGACGCTATTGCTGTCTTTAATATGATGTATTTACCCCAGGGGTCGCAATCCAATAGAACAAGTAAATAAGCTACTATAGTAACTATAAACTACTGTTTTTTTCTCTTCAGTTGGTTATGGATAAAATATGGTAATTCTTATGGCCTAATAATAATAATAAGTAGATTTTTGGAAATCACCAGGTGACCCCCCTTCATTGTTCCGTGACCCCTCAAGGGGTCCCGACCCCCACTTTGAGAACCACTGTTTTAGGGAACTGTGAAGTTTTAAGAAAGATCAAGCAAATTTAAACCAAGAAATCTTATTTAACGATCATTAAATTGTGTTGTTTCCTAGAGATAGGTTGCGGCTGGAAGGGCATTTGCTGCGTAAAAACGTGCTGGATAAGCTGGCGGTTAAGTCCGCTGTGGCGACCCTGGATTAATAAAGGGACTAAGCCGAAAAGAAAATGAATGAATGAATAAAATTGTGTTGTATTATTTACGAAATGAGGACAACATATTTAACCATAAAACATTTTTAAAATCTAGCTTGTATTATATTTATCTATGATTACAAATATTGTATTATGTTTTATGCAGATGTATGACTTCTTTATAAGTTGAGTCATTTAGGTCATTTTTTGTCAAATTATATTTATATCGCATTGCACATCACAGAATAAATAAATATCCTAATGTTTTTTTTTTTCCAATATCCAGCAGCCCTAATTTTTATATATAATACATACATACATACATCTATACATACATACATACATACATACATATATATTATGTCAAAACAAAAACTTTTATTTTGGATTCAATTAATTTTGCCCAGCACTAATATAAATAACTATAACTATATATATATATATATATATATATATATATATATATATATATATATATATATATATATATATATATATATATATATATACATATGTAGACATGTGTATTATATTATACAATATAGTCATGTATATATTTATATACACAAAAACATACACTGTACGCCCAATTATATATTTTGCAAATATTAACTTTCATTTTGGATGTGATTAATGGTGTTTGACGCATCCTTGATTCTGTAAAATGTGAAATATGTCGTAAAAAAATCTTCTAATTTTGAAGACAAGTTAAAGACAAGTCTCCAAAAAACCTTACAAAAAATTCACACAACACTTTACTTTCTAAAAAAAAAATACCTCTGTGTAAAGCAATACTGTAAAATGCATGTGCCTGCGAGTTAGTGCCGCCCTGAAGCTTTCATAATTAAAACTCATCCCCTGTTTGCCATCTTAGTCTCTCGGCAGCAGTCTCGGTGATCTTTTGTTTATTGGATTTTGTTGGATTAATGAGCGTTAACTTCATTCTGTCACCGTTTGAGACTGCAAGCTGACAGTCTAACAGAAGGTGGGCAGGTGGCAGGAGGCAGTGAACCTCTGACCTTCATTCATGAACGCAACATCATACAGCGTTGATTTAGCCAGATCTCTTACAGCTAATGTGACAGAGCGCGCAGCACTGCTTCCGGGCCCTGCTGAGAGTTTATTTCATTATTGAAGGAGGCGATCGCATGCTTACACCCGTGACACATAAACAACCGCTTCCTGGGTGCTGGCATTTAGAGAAGAACTTTTAATGTGTCTCTGTTGCACACACGTATCATACGAATATGGGCAACTGAAGTATGATATGTGATTTAAAATTTATTTATTTTTATTTTTTTATATTTTCCAAATGATGATGGCAGTGCTTCTGTACAAGAATATTTTCAGTAATTCTTACAATACATATATTTATTATTTTTATCTGGAGAAAGTCTTATTTGTTTTATTTTGGTTAGAATAAAAGCAGTTTTTAATTTGTTTAAAAGCATTTTAATTTAATATTAAATTTCATTTAATATTAATCTCGCCTAATGAGATGGGTGGGCACAATGTTTACAGCACAAGTCTATCCTTGGTTTCATTTTGGAGACCGCCACTTGGAGATCACTCTCCATGTTCATTCGTGGCCTTTTTTAAATGTATGCAAGTGCCGTCAAGGTGCCGAAGTTTAATATTGTGCTTTAAAATCATCTGCTTTAACTGACGCTATTCCGATGCTGTTAACATAATCACCCCAGGGGTTGAAATTTAATAGAAAAAAAATAAATAATCAAAAGGCTGATGAATTTTTATTTGTATGTTGTTTTTTAATGTGACTATTAAATACTAGTTTTTATCTTCTTTAGGTTATGGATAAAATATAGTAATTCTAATGGTTTAATCACCAAAAGCACCCCCCCACCACCACTACCCCATTGTCCTTTAACTTTTAATCAATAATAAATTAATCTATAATCAGAAAAGAAGAGGGACACGGACAAAATGACAAGAAAGCACAAGGTAACAAACAATATCATGCTAACATAAATGATATAACTAACTAACTAACTAACTAACTAACTAAACAACCAACAAACTAATCAACTAACTAACTATTGAAGTAACTAATCAATAACTTTTTGAATTCTCAGAAGCTATGGAAATTAAAACATGTAAAACAGGAAATACATTAGGACCATTGTTATTGTTTACATCAAAATGGTGTATAATGACGTCAAATGACGTTGATATTAGGTGACTAAAATCCAACATCTTAAGCCAACGTAATTTTGACATCAAATACTGACATTTATTCGTCAGGTATGGCGACCAAAATCCAACGTCTGATAGACGTCATAGTGGTAACATCAAGCTGTAACATCATTAGACGTTGATATTTGGTTAATTTTAGGTAAGATGTTGACCTCTGTCTGTTGTTGAGTTCTGACGTCAACCTGATTTTCATTTCTAAACAAAATGTAATTTCCCAACAACGTTGGAGTACAACGTCAATCCGACGTCATGTTGACGTCTTGTGCCTGCTGGGTGTTTAAAGCTATATCGGTCATCATACAGTAAACATTCGTCATCTTCTCATCAGTGACATGCATCTAACAGTCTCTGGGTCAATGAGTGTAAAGATTTTGGACATCTTCTTGGGCACTTTTAATTCTTCCAAACAGTTTGATGCAACGCTAAAATCGCCCATATCTTAAGGTTGTTCATTATGATGCGATTTACCTTCTATGTGTGATATGATTGGACAGGAATTTTTTTTAATCCCCAAAGACAAATAAATAATAAAGCAGGGACTGTGGGTGCATTTTTAAAACGACTTAGTAAATTACAGTTTCTGAGAAACACTACTCAATTACAGTAGTTTGAGTATTTGTAATTAGTTACTTAAAACACTGGTAGTATCACAAGCAATGCATTAAAATTCCACCTACTTCCTGAAATAAACTTTGCATTCCGGGATAATCCAGAGCAGCTCTTTGATAATGAGCTGAACTCTCTTTTCTCTGCAGTATTGGATGAACACAAAATGCAGCCTATTCCTCTTTGTTTTTTCTAATTTGCTGAAGAGAGAACAAAGTTTCACTGCTTGAACTGTCTCAGAAATGTTTTGCATTTTTCGTAATGGATTAATTAATACGCATCAGACTCTGTGTGCAAGGTTTGTATACATGACAATTTTTTGCATATGAATACGATAAAAAAAACATAGGAAAACGATGGAGTATAGTGTGCAAAGACCTTAATTACCAATAAATAACTAAGAGTATCTAACTAACACTGTGCCTAATTAATATACTGCTTTTACAAGCAACCACATGTACAACTAACCAAACAACTAAATGATTAACTGACTACCTAAGCAATTACAAGCAACTATCCAACTCAGTAACAACAAAGACAGCTAGTTAGGTAGTTGGTTAATTGTTTACATTAGGAACAAATTATATAATTAATTAGTGAACTAACTAATCAACTACCCAACCTAAGAACAAACTAACCACACACACACACACACACACACACACACACACACACACACACACACACACACACACACACACACACACACACACACACACACACACACACACACACACACACACACACACACACACACGTCTGTCTCTGTATCTCCACCGTCATGCGATTAACTCAGAGGAAAAAGAGAGTCATTTATCAGAGCCACAATGAATAATGAATTTTCTAAAATTAAACACATAAAACATTTATAATTAAGGTCGTTAACTATTTCCAGGGTTAATTGGTGTTTCATTCACCCCAAATGTGTGTCAGATAACTTTTTTGGAGAAAGGTTATCCGTTCGGGTGGCTTTCTTTAATTAGCTTGTGACACGGCTGACCGTCAGCACCATGACAACCCTGAAAAAGATACACACAGAAAGGAAAGGACTCTTTTGAATGTGTATTATATAGGCATGAAACACCACAAATCATGATCATTCATTCCATGACAATAAGCTGCAATTATCCCATATGATGAGCATCATTTATATAAGGTTTATTTAATGGTATTGAATATTATTAAATACTAAATAGAATTATAGTTCTACTATACTACAGAGACTATTAAATAGAACTGCGGTATTTTATATTTGTTAATGTCTTGCTGGCGAAAAGTTTGATGTAACGCACGCGGTACTGAACATGTACAGAGTAAAATATTACTGAAAATGTATTAGTAATGCCTTACACTACTGCGTTACAGGAAAATGTAATGCGTAACTGTAATACATTACCTTTGTAACAAATTTCTCCCAACACTGATTCCTAAGTGGAATACCAAAATAAAAACTTGGTTGCTGCTGGAAGAAGTGTTAGTGAGGCCAGCAGAGGATGCTCACTGTCTGTGTGGGTCATACTGTAGTACCCTGGTGTAGTGATGGGGCACTATACTGTCAGTGAGCAACGAAATAAACTGAGGTCCTGATTCTCTGTGTTCACTAAAAAAATCCCAAAAATTGCTTTGAAAAAGACAAGGGATGTGTCCCTGAAATTCTGGCCAAATTTGCCCACTGGCCTCTTTCCATCATACCTAACAATATACGTATAATGTAAGTGGCTATTCTTTGTAGAGTTTGCATGTTCTCCCCATGTCCGCGTGTGGTTTCCTCCGGGTGCTCCGGTTTCCCCCACAGTCCAAAGACATGTGTTATAGGTGAATTTAATAAGTTACATAGGCTGTAGTGTGTGCGAGTGTCTGGGTGTTTCCCAGTGTTGGGTTGTGGCTGGAAGGGCATCTGCTGCATAAAACATGTGCTGGATAAGTTGGCAGATCATTCTACTTTGGTAACCCCTGAATAATAAAGGGACTAAGCTGAAAAAAAAAAAAAAAAGAATGGATGAATGATGACTAAACTATACTGGGGTGCGTTTACGAAACTAAAGTCGCAAGTTCCATCGTTACAAACATAGTTTGTTGATTTGGTGTTTTTCCCAGCTCCAACAAACATTCGCAAATTGTGTCCTGGCTGTGTTCTATTCCCAGTTATCCTTCTATGCCCTAATCATTTAGAATGTTCCAAAATTTGGAAAAAAACTTGGAATTATTAATAAAAAAAGCATTAAAGTCATCTCATTCATTCATTCATTCATTCATTTTCTTGTCAGGTTAGTCCCTTTATTAATCCGGTGTGCCACAGCGGAATGAACCGCCAACCTATCCAGCAACTTTTTACACAGCGAATGCCCTTCCAGCCGCAACCCATCTCTGGGAAACATCCCCACACTGTCATTCACACACACACACACACACACTATGGACAATTTAGCCTCCCATTCACCTGTACCGCATGTCTTTGGACTGTGGGGGAATCCGGAGCACCCGGAGGAAACCCACGCGAACGCAGGGAGAACATGCAAACTCCACACAGAAACGCCAATTGAGCCGAGGTTCGAACCAGCGACCCAGCGACCTTTTTGCTGTGAGGCGAACGTGCTACCCACAAGTCATCTCTCTTAGGTGTAATTTGCTTTCAAATCTATTTTCACAGTTCAGTTTTAGCGACCTTCATTTTTACAATCCCGCTCTCTTCGCAGTGCACTTTGAAAACATTGATGTCATTTTGAACACAGCCATGGCTCATGACCTGTTATTTAAAAGGGGAATTTATGCTTATGTTATTTATGTTTACGTCTCCAAAGCTTGTGAAAACAAAAATAGCATTCATCAATGCTTTTATTTATAGTAGTTATAGCATTTATAGTAGTTTGTTTATCTGTACTGTATATGACATGGGCCTGTTGGTTAGAGCATTTTTGCAGTGGTTTACATGTGTTAAATTGTAAAAGTAGACTTTTAAAAAATAAATAAATAAACAATATCCTCAATAATAATAATAATAATAATAATAATAATAATAATAATAATAATAATAATAATAATAATAATCATCATCATCATCATTAATATTATTAAGTAAGATTTTTTTTCATTTCCTAATAAATCATAAATATTAAATTTCATTTCTTAATAAATAGCCTCTTTATTTGATTTATAAATGATATTAGAATGTGTTAGATTTTTTGATGTGATTTTTAGAATAGAATTTGTAATGTTCTCAATAATATTTGTAAAGGAAATATAGGCACTATATGTGTCATTTACATATATTTTAGTTAATATAGAAAGTGAGTGCATGTTTTTACCAAAAATAACGGGATAATGTTGGATTTCTTTTTAAATGCATGCACAAAGAAATTATGGGGTTCTTCTCTAAAGAAGTTGTTACTCCACCCTGTTTAGAGCATCATTATGGGTGTTTTACATTATAACTAACATGGTTCAAACGATGGATCTGCAACAGAGAAACTAGGGGTTTTGGGAAACACTCATAACAACATTGTTCTTTTCAAATGATGCATCCGTTAGAGCTGCACAATTAATCGAGAAAAGAACGCAATCTCGATTCGACCCCCTAGACAATCTTAATCCAGCATTTCTACGATTCTGCCAATCATATTTTCAAGTTCAGGAGAGAAGCAAAGGCGGAGTCTTTTCATTGTTTCACACACGTTGCTCAGCAACATGGACACCTTTAAATGATGTTAAAAGAGTCACATACTGTATTTATAAGGTATAATTCACCCATAAAGGTCATTTTTGTCTTCATATAATGATGTATTAGCGGCCGGGAAATCACACGTGACGTGAGCTGCTGACTGTGCGAGCGCGAGCTCTACTTAATGATAGTTGCGCACGCGTCTACTTTAGTGAACAAAACCTTCTTATGCTGTTAGTAACAGGTAATAAAGTTGTAAATAATATTCAGTTTGTGGCACAGAGTGATCGTTTGAGAGCTGTGCGTGAAGTATGAACAGCACTTATCAGTGAAAATGAAACTGAAAGCGAGCACATCATTTAAATAATCATATCGCATTTTAGAGTTATGATTGCGACAAGTTTTTGCTTTCATAGCAAACACAGTTGTGCATGAAAATAAACATTTACAGAGTCAGTATAACTACTCTAGCCCATATAATGTTGATTTTATTAGTGAATTAAATGGTCTAATAATATTCTCAATGACAGATTGCAAGCATAGGCCTATATCTTAAACATAATTCAACATCAGAATTATGTTAAGTAGAATTTAATTATTTATAAATAAAAAAAAAACAGTAGACCTACAGAAATTATTTACATTGTTGTTTTACCATATGTTTGAGGAAAAACAAATATCTCATATTAATCTTTATTTTACATCTACAGAATTGTAAGAGAATCGTGGTCTTTATTTTAAGCAAAAAAAAAAAAAAAAACGCGATTCTCATTTTAGCCAGAATCGTGCAGCTCTAATACTACGATAGTTCAGCCGCTAGTTACATCATTGTTTGGCAAATGCACCCCTGAACCATACCACTAAGTTTTATGACAATAATACAAATAAACAAACAAAGAACAAGCATTGTGAGGTAAAATGATAACTCAAAAACACATCAAAATTTGATGTTAAAATCTTGACATCTATTTGACATCTATGCATCGATGCACTTTTGACCACCAAAATAGCAACACAAAAAGTATTATAATAAGAAATGTTTTATTATTGTACCTCAAAGCCTCAATTACAAATCTACACTGAATTGTGTATCAATTCTAATGCATGGAAACTACCTTGATGTCAAAACTACATCAAAGCACTAGCATCAAAAGCGCCCAATGTCAAGTCAAGTCAACTTTATTGTCAATCAAACCATGCAACAGTACATTACACAGCAGACTGCAACTGCTTTTCTCCCATACTCCAATGTGCAATTTAAAACAAGATAATATAGACAATAATAAACAATAATAAACTGTGAGCAATTACCAGTTATCCTATTGCTCCAGAATATGGCCAAGTTGAGATATTTATTGTAATGCAGTTAGGTGCAGTATGACAAAAGTGCAAGTGCAGAGTAGCAGCATGGAGGTAAGTGAGTTTTGTAAATATGTTACATGTGCAAGGAATATTAACAAATATGCAGAACACATTGACTTTGCCTTTTTCACAGTTCCACAGATTTTTTGTGTATGTGGGCTGTGGGGTGTGATTTTATAGTCAAGTTTCAGCCTGATCTCACGAGAAAACGTAAGTATTTTACGTTTTGGCAGTTTAGTGGCTAATTCGTACGAATTCATACGAGTTCAGTCGTAAGAAAAAGTACGATTTTAAAAAGGAGGCGTGGCACCTAACCCCACCCCTAAACCCAAACGTCATTGAGGGATACGCAAATCGTACTAAAATGTACGAATTAGATCGTACGAATTTGTACGAATTAGCCACTAAATGAAAAAGTTACGAATTGCCATGAGATTGTGTTGTCCAGTTTTCATAAGTGAGTTGAGCAGTCTGATAGCTTGAGGAAAAAAGCTATTAATGAGTCTGGTAGTCTTGCAACGCATACTACTGTAGAAATGTCAGGATTGTCCTGTAATTGATTTGTGATGTTTTTTAACACCTGTATTAGATGTCAATTAGATGTTAGATTGACATCAAGATTGGCAACTGACATCAAACTGACTAGCATTTTTTATGTATTTGATGTCAAGGTCCCCAATAGTAAGTGACATTGGGCCTCCAAGTGCACCAACACTACATGACTGCTCTTTTGGATTAAATTGAAAGAGAAACGCTATTAAACTTTCCAAAGTTTTCCCCTTTTAGAGACACACTCGAGAGATAACAAAGGCATGAATACAACTTCCTTTCTTTTCTTCTGACAGTCGTGGAAAATCACAAAGCTCCTTAGATAAACACTTCTCCCGACGAAAAGCAAGATTCATTTATTTTTCAGATCCCCTTTAAAATCCCCAGACTCGCCATCACACGAGCCTACAGCTACCTACAGCCGCCGGAGAGCAAAGTGAAAGCTCACCCTGACAGAAAGCTTTATCACATCTCCATGACACATAAAGACGTTTCCCTAATCTCTTCCTGGAAAGCGTTTGAACTTTAGCTCTCTGAGCTGGCGGTCTTGTGAGAGCAGCAGAGCTCCGACTGATATAGATGGAACAGAAAGATGGAGCAGCTCGGCGTATGTCTGAGGGTGAGGGTCAAGCCATTAAATCACACTCTTATCTGGCCACACTGTAATGAAAGTATGCCTCCATTTCTCTTATAGAAGTGGCACAAATCTGGAAAACCTGAACGTACACCTCTGACTCTCCGATTACAGTATATTTGTGATATTAAATTATTTTTATAATCATATAATAGAACACATTCATTCATTCATTTTCCTTTTGCTTAGTCCCTTATTTATCAGGAGATAGTCTTCCAGCCGCAACCCAGTACTGGGAAAATAATAGAATACAATACTATTAAAAAATTGAAAGACCACATGCACATTTCTGTGGATTTATTATTTAGGTGTGTGTTTGAGTAAAACATATTAATAATTAAAATAATAATTAATCATTACAAATATTTTGGCATATAACTTGATGAATGGTTGGGTTTTAATATTCATATTAAAAATCTCGTAAAGAGGCCCAGACCTAAAATGGTATTTTTTTTTTACATATGCCTTCCTTTTGAAGCAAGAAAAAGAATCATCCTTTCAGTGATAGATTATGGAGATGTATATGCATGAAAACCTGTCATTGGACAGTATACATATATATATATAATGATCTGTGATGAATGCATCTTTAGTACCCATCACTGTACTTTGTAAAAAATGGTTGGTTGGTTGGTTTTCCCTGTGCCAAAGGCAAAAAATTAATATGATTCCATTCACTGTCAGGGTATTATTGGGTAAATGGTAATATTACCTTTGTAACCTTTTATCATACTATACTTGTAGCTATAGTACATGAAATTGTTCCTAGAGTGTGTACGGAGTTTGGTAAAACAGCGTTTTCCTCCTTTGGCCGAATATTATGGAAATAAATGCAAAGTGTTGTCATGTTAGAAACAATTCCATCTCAAAACATTTTTTTTTTTTACATCTTTTGAAGTCTTACCTGAAAGAGTCATGGGAATGTTGTGTGTCAATTTTAATACATGATATTTTATGCATGTCTAATTTTGTGTCTGAAACTTTTTGTGCTGCCATTTTAGCCAGAACCCCCTTGTGGAAGATATGCATATATCAATGGGAAATTCCAAATACAATAAAGGATAAATAATAATAATAATAATAATAATAATAATAATAATAATAAAAACATAATGACATTTCTTGTTGACATTTAGAGCATTTTTAAAAAATAAAATAACAAAGCCATCTTTAGACATTAGACATTTTTATAAGTTTAAATCACTTTTTGACAATGCAATAATGTTTTAACTTCAGAAAAGTAATTGTAATTTTGTGAAACACCCCTGATGTCAAATTGTAACACATTATTGTATTATTATTATTATTATTACTAGTACGTTTTTTATCTAAATTTGGAAGAAATGTTGTCACATCTCTAAAATAAAATAAATAGTACCATTTTACAAAAGCCCATATCTAATAAATCCATTAATTCAAAAGGACATCATCAGTTCTTTATTATTAAAGCATGTCTGATTACTTATAATGATATTAGTTATAGCAATATAACAATTAATCAGAGTCCAACATATTCATCTTACATTAAACAGGCAATTATTGCTATTATTTTTTTTCTCCATCTCTGTTTTTTGCATCATGGAAATCATTTCTTCTATGCAGTACCATTCAGCAATGCTGGCTTAGTCCCTTATTTATCATGGGGTCGTCACAGCGGAATAAACCGCCAACTATTCTGACATATGTTTTATGCAGCATAGATTCTACTCCAGCTACAACCCAGTACTGGGAAACACCCATATGCACTCATTCACATACACATTCATACACAACTGCCAAATTAGTTCATCCAATTCACCAATAGCGCACATGCAAACTCTACACAGAAATGCCAACTGGACAAGCCAAGACTCAAACCAGCGATGTTCTTGCTGTGAGGGAACAGTGCTAACCATTAAGCCACTGTGCCATCCTAGTCCTGGAACATGCATTTCTAAAACAAAACAATAATTTCCTGTTGACTTTAAAACTTAACTCGCGGGAGACAGAATTAGGGAGATGTTTTATGACTGTTGGCATTATCCGTATCAACTTCCAAGGACTTATCATGAAAAGTATTACAATACCCCATGATACCAATCAGTCGGCTTCCAGGTGGAACAAAGACAAACCTTTTCTGTGGCATTTCCGCAGTCTGACAGCATAATCTAGACAAACTTAAAGTTCAAATGAGGTGTTCAAAGAGTCCCACTTCCCCTTCGTTTTAGAAAACTTTCAGATATGTATGAGCTCTGCTAAATTCTAATGAGTGCAGGAAAAGTTTGGCCAACCAAGAGCTTTGTGTGAGCAATCAAACCATAATATGTGCCACAATTGGTTCTTGTGTTTATTAAAAACTCTAATTGGTATTGTCCCAAAAGTTGTTTTATGGCTAGGATACACAGAGTCGACGCCAAACAACTAGCACAGATGAAAACTGAATGATGAAATGCACAGACAAAGAGTGGACAAAGCAGAGTTTAGTACCATTATCATAATAATTGTCACTCACCACAGCAGGTATTCGATCATGTAAAAATGTCTGATAAGATAAGAATCGAAATTACAGTCTGCGTCTTTGGTTTTGTCTAAAACCGCATACTTTCGCATACTTTTAGTTTTACCATTTTTGAATCTATTCATCTGATCTCCAGGGGCCTCATGCTGCTTACGCACAAAAACTTTGCATACAGATTTCATGCTCACGTTTGGATTTACTAACAAAGAAATTAACGTGAGAATGTGCGTTGGTCCACGCCAACTTCAACCCTGGCGTACGTGCATTTCTTTTGTGTGTTTGTTTTATTTCCATTAGCAACTCATAGAGGCAATTATCTTAAATTGCACACTGCAAAGTATCTTTTCAGCCGTGCAATGGCAGCTGTATGGGACGGGATCATCCGCATGTCTAGCAGGTATACAAGGTTTCCATACCAAGCAGTTGACCAGCCAAACATCAAAGCTCAATTTGCAGCGGTCGCCAGTTTTCCAAATGTAAAAGTCGTAAAAGTACATGTCTGATCTGAGCTTTTCCCCGGAGAAACGTCAGTCTACAGCAGGGATGGGCAAACTCGGTCCTGGAGAGCCGGTGTCCTGCACAGTTTAGCTCCAACACTAATCAAACACACCTGAACAAGCTGATCAGTGTCTTTAAGATCACTAGAAATCTACAAGCAGGTGTGTTTGATTAGAGTTGGAACAAAACTCTGCAGGGACACCGGCCCTCAAGGATCAAGTTTGCCCATCTCTGGTCTACAGCGATCGATGATTGACTACTATAATAGAAGGCGAAGCCTCATTCACCATACAATTTACAATTTTTATTATAGGAGTGACATGTCTTGTGCATTCTATAGTCTTTGTTGGGATGTAGTTCAACAGATGATTCATCTGAAAAATCTACCTTCTGCCACAAGTTATTATTTGTTGCTCTTACAACTGGGAACAACAAGACTTTTGTCAGGCAGTGTCAAGTTCAGAACTACTAAAATGTCACTCATTTAAATTGGAGTTGAATTTTTAAGATTAAAAGTCGACAGAGTGCATAGAGGGTCTCATAATGTAATTCATAACCATAAGCATGAAACATCCACAAATCACAATATGAAAACTGTTAATTGACGTCATTATTTTTTTGAAGTGCACTATAAAATAACTAAAAGTTCTTACTAGCTACCCTTACTATAAGCCCGACTGACAGGTAGTCTAACTCAGACCATCTTTGCACCAAAAATGAGCATGTAAAATTCAGATCAATCCAGAATTTTCCAGCAGGGTAATACGCATCTCAAAAAGTAAGATGAGATCCATACTCTGCCTATGCAGTGGAGTAGGTAATAGCCCATCTCCTGTAGCATGTACAGATAAGTGTGATGTAGAGAGAAAAGGCCGTGCCACAGGAGCCGAGCGTCTCATTCACACGGACCGAGAAGAAGGATGAGCATTTAGACAAACAAATCATTTCAGCCCAAGATTGCTCCGGCAGCACAGAGCTGTTCCATTATCACGCCACGGCTATCTGGGTAACGCTCAATTACAGTGTCATTAGGCTGAAGAGTGGAGCTGCCAGCGCTGGGAAATGAGGGGCTGACGAGAGGGAGATTGAGGGAGACACTGAACAAAGAAGATACCAGAATAGATTTAAAGAGTCAGGCCTGTAAAGCCAGGTTTTGCCCAAGTGAAGCAGGGATTGGATAAAACATCACATTTGAAATCTCATGCGAGCAAATGTTCTGAAGCCTGTGGGGTCCCATGCTTGAACGGCTGAAACAAAAATGCTGTCTGCTGCTGAAATTGAAAATACGATTTAAAGGGATTGTTCCCTTAATAATGAAAATTCTGTCATCATTTACTCACCCTTTACTCGTTTCACACCTTTATGAGATCCTTTTATTTTACACAGAGGAGTTTGTTCTAAAGAAAGGTAAAAATTAACTGTAACCATCGACTTCCATAGTATTTAGTTTTTCTATGGAAGTCAATGGTTACACGTTTTCAGCTTCCTTCAAAATAACTTATTTTGTGTTGAACAGAAGAATGTCAAAAAGGTTTTAAACCACTTGAGGGTGAATGTATAGTAAGTACATGTAGATTTGAGGTGATCTAACCATTTAACATGGCCTAAAATATTTAAATATTTAACTAGTACACATGTGTGTAGTGGCTTACCTATTTGTAACGGCGAATGTCCTCACTTATATGGTAAAATATCACAACCCACGTGAGGAGACATTTTATGTTCTCGCCAGATAAAAAGGCTTATTAATCACTTTAAACGTGTTTTGCAGACATGGCCGGCGGACTCGAGTCACATGACTTGACTCGAGTCAGACTTAAAGGGCACCTTCCCCTTTTTTCAGATTTAATAGAAGTCTTTTGCGTCTCTAGAATGTGTATTTAAAGTTTTAGCTCAAAACACCCATCAGATTTGTCATTATACCTTTTACAAGATCCTGTTTTTACACATTTCCATCAGGGGGTGTTTTTGTCGTACTGCCCCTTTAAGACGAGTCTTCCCCGCCTACTGTTTCTATGTGCCTTCCCACGTGCTTTAATCTCCTCCCACGGCTGCGTCAGACAACAGACAGACTTAAAGGAAGAAGGTCATAGTAGTGTTTGTAAGAAATACTACAGTAAGAGCTTTACTAATCAGTATTTGTTGTGAATTTGCATTGATGAGGCACATGCAATATCGTTACAAAGTACACACACACACACACACACACACACACACACACACACACACACACACACACACACACACACACACACACACACACTCACTCACTCACTCACTCACTCACTCACTCACTCATTCACTCACTCACTCATTCACTCACTCACTCACTCACACACGCGCGCATGTAACACGCATGTAACACACGCACGCACACTGCAGCTGACACACACACAGATACACACGCACACCGTAGCTGACACACACAGAGACAGGCAGACAGACAGAGCGCGCTTAGCTTTGCACTCAAATGTGACAGGATACAGGCTAACCTCCACTGCTGTGTGGATATCTGTTATGTTATTGTACAAAATAAACCTGATTTAACGTCCACAAACCAGGATTGAAGCATCTTCTTTTATACAGTAATTGTTCTGACACGTGGCTGTGCTGATGAAGTAAAGCTGAAGTAAATCGCTGTACTTCATTACACACATACTGTTTTAAAACACTTTAAACATGTGAAACTTACTCTTAATCACATTTGATGATGATTGCTGATCCTAGCGAGCAGAACATACCTTTTATTCCCGGTTGCTTTGCGTATGTCTGGTCTTGTTGACATATACACGTGACTACCGGAACATGTTAATGCGCGCAGCTGTCAATCAATTCGGTGGGCGGGGGGAATCCTACATAAAGTTGCGGTCGATCTGAAAACGTCTCCAATTGGTCCACCGTTCTTATGTTGTTAAATTGAAAAAAAAGGACTGGGTGTGTTTATATCACCCCAATATGCTGGTCTATACACTATATATACACATGTTTGTCCAAATAACTTGAAAAGTAGATTTTTCACCATAGGTGCCCTTTAAGTCACAAAATTTAGGACTTGAGATTTGCTTGACAATTATCCAAAAAACACTCGACTTGACTTGGACTTGGCTGTCATGACTTGAGACTTGACTTGGACTCGAGTTAAATAACTCAAAAAAAAATTGTTTTTGTTAAATACACATCCGTTTGTTATATATTATGCATTTAAAAACAAAACAAAACCGAAAGTTCTAAGTCACGCATGCGCAGTATTAACTGGTTCTGGACTGGATCATTTGGTTCAGAAGAACCGCTTTAAATGATTCATTTGAACGATTCATTTGCTATTCAGCCGAGAGGGGTCTGGATGCAGACCTGGTGAAGTGCAATCTGAGCTGCATCCAATGCTTTGAATGGGCTCACCTAACCCCACCCCTAACCCGATCCGTCACAGTGACGTCACTCACTCCATTGAGTGCATTGTTTCTGACATTGCATCGCCGAGTGATGCAATCTCAGCTTGCATCATAAAGGCTGCATCCAGATACTGTTGATTCGGCCATCAGAATACGGTGATGAGAATGGAAGGCGCTCCTCCAAAGTAGCCTATTTTACAGGTTTAAAGATTACAAACAAGACGGCTTATCAAAAATTATACTATTTAGTCTGACTCAGTGCTTGCCACACTTGAGCGGGCCGTCTAAGTATAATTAGAGACACGTTTTTTTACCGTTATTAGCATTCTTCTACACTCTGTTTTGTAACCGCCTATTTTAACCACCTTTATTAATCTGGGGTTGCCTTAATATTACATTTAAAAAAAAAAAAAGTATGTTCACTGAGTTGAATGAAAAACACAAATGTAGAGGTTTTAAATTAGCCATGATGTATCCACAGAACAGACAGGCAGGCTGATAGCCAGTGCACTGACCTTCTGATTTGAGCTGAGACCTTTACTGGTGACTGGCTCCTCACACACACAGAAACAGCCTTCACTTCACTACATTCAGCACTCGGCCATCCCATAATCTTCCAGTTATCTCCATGACCGCATGCAAAAAGGGCTGCAGGACAGGAGCTCACCACTAAATGTCAGAGTCTGACACCAGACGTCGCTTCGCAAACAGTTGAAATATTCCTGAGCGAGCCTGGGGATCAGACTTCATACTGTTGTGCTAAAATGAAATATTGATCTATGAAGATGCCAGTGACACATTCTGACAGCGATTTCCTTTTTATTTCCCTCCATTTTTTTTTTCCTTTTTATGCAATGCTTAAAAATGAAATACTCTGGCTCTAAACAAAGCTCCAAGGGAGACATTACGCATAATCAACTAATTATTTATAAATGGTTATTTATTAAGCGGAAGAAAATTGACTTTCTTTATAGAGTTAAAGCTGTAACTTGATAACTTGATGTATAGGCCTATCCATTTTATTGGTCCAATTTACACTCCCTGGCCACTTTATTAGGTACACCTTACTAATACCAGGTTGGACCCGCTTTTGCGTCCAGAACTGCCTTAATCTTTTGTGGCATTCATTCAACAAGGTACTACAAATATTCCTTAGATATTTTGGTCCATGTTGACATGATAGCAACACACAATTGCTGCAGTTTTGTCAGCTGCACCTCCATGATGCGAATCTCCCATTCCACCACATCCCAAAGGTGCTCTTTTGGATTGAGCTCTGGTGACTGTGGAGGCCATTTGAACTCATTGTCATGTTTAAGAAACCAGACTAAGATGTTTCATGCTTTATGACATGGTGCATTATCCTGCTGGAAGTAGCCATCAGAAGATGGGTATACTGTGGTGATTGTTACACTCCATGATTTCTGCATGTGTGTGTCTCTTTTGCTCTCTCTCGTGCACCTGTTCTCCCCGTCTCGTACATTTTTATAGGTTCCACCCCCTTCTGATTGTTGTTGGCTGTAGGATCAGTCAATCTTCATTATCTTCGGTGACGTGACCGCCAATCTAAGTGGTCGTCAGGTTTTTTAAACCTGGGTGATCTGTTAGGTTTGTATTCAGTCATCGTATCTGTAGGACAGGTGTGATGTGCTCTGATTTTATAGTTCTAGTCAGAATCCTGACAGCGCCGTTCTGGATGAGCTGCAACTGTTTGACTGTCATTTTTTGCGGGGGTATTCTGAGAGTTTTATTGGTATTCTTTACTTTGAGATCCATAAGAACGTACATATTAATGAGCGAAGTAAATAAATGACTTAAGTAATTAAGTTACTTTCATACATTATATATATATATATATATATATATATATATATATATATATATATATATAAATAATATATATATTATATATTTAATACACCTTTCATATTTATATATATATATATATATATATATACATATATATATATATATATATATATATATATATATATATATATATATATATATATATATATATATATATATTTAATACACCTTATATATATATATATATATATATATATATATATATATATATATATATATATATATATATATATTTAATACACCTTATATATATATATATATATATATATATATATATATATATATATATATATATATATATATATATATATATATATATTTTTTTTTTTTTTTTTTTTTTTTAAGTAATTTAACACTCATATTAATGCTGTTAAAATTATCTTTGATGATTTTTCCAGCCCACAAAGTTCTGCTGTTGTGTAAATAAACAGCCAAAATGCATAAAAGCTTTCTGTTTTCAGTTGAAACAATTGCTTTCCCTGTAGGTATAAATTAGGTCTAACAGCCTAACAGTCTATAAACAACTAAACATGCAATTATCATCAATTATGCAGTGTTAAAGGATAATGTTCTATAATTAAAGTTTGGTCTCTTTGACCAAGACATTTTGATGTGAGCTTCACTGCTGAAACAAATAGACAGCCTTCAGCATCCTGGTTCCGCCGCATTTTGCAGACACCTTTTCCAAAGTGACTTTTTGACACCAGAAACTAATTGCATTGAAAGTCCCTCTGGAGCAGCCTGATATTAAATGCTTTCCTTATAAAAATGTTCCTTTTTCTCAGAGATACTGAATATCTCGTCCGCTGCACATGACCCTGTAGGTCCACCAATCAGACGAGAACAAAGAACTGGGACACTGTCCAAGCCAGTGGCTGATTAGCAATTCAGAGGAAATTCTGTGGCTCTTTTAATGTTGTTCAGACAAGCCAGAGTTGTGTCTCTTAAGATTTCACACTGCTGGGGCTAGAGATATAATTGGCCATTCACATTGCCTTGCCGAAGTATTCTGTCATTGTAAAATGTTCTTAATTAGTTTGTTTTGGATTAATCGAGTCTTTTATTAGTGGCGCTTCCGGCACACATCACCTTTACTATAGTTTATACCTGGGGTTGGAAATTTCAACAAACCTCTTGACTCTTATTAAATTCTAGCAAGTGACTATTCTTGCATTGTTTGTGCTATAGGCATGGTACCTCAGACCAGGCTTGTTAGAAAGAAAAGTACTTTTACTTCGTAAACAAACAGGATAATGATTTTTAACTGCAGGCAATAAAAAGGGCAGTCACCCAGAAAGACACAACAGTCACCCAGATCTCCATAACAGACACCAGAATGTAATAAAAGTCACTCAGAATATCCCAAATATAGAATGCCCTAAATTTCCCCCAAAATCCTGAACAGTCACCCCCTAAAAAATGCCAGGAACTACCTAAAAGTAACCCAAAACTCCTTACAGCCTACCCTAAGTTACTGAAATCTCCCTAACAGTCAACCAAAATCTCAATAAACAATTACCCAGAATGCCATAACTGTCATCGCTAGCAGTTACAGGGAACTGCAGTCACCCCTAATAGTCACCCAGAATTCCCCAAGTCAACCAGAACTACCAAACAGTCACCCAGAATTTCAAATAAAAATTAACAAGTACATCCAAACAGTAACCCATAATTCACTGAGAACCCCTTAGGTCACACAGAACTTCCTAAAAATTAAGTTCATCCCAACAGTAACCCTTAATATACTGAAAACCCCCTAATAGTCAACCAGAATTTCCTTACAATTAACTAGTACATCCCAACATTAACCCAAAATACACTGAGAACCCCCTTAAGTTACCCAGAACTTCCTAACAATAAAGTACATCCCAACAGTGACCCATAATTTACTGAGAACCCCCTAATAGTCACCCAGAATTTCCAAACAATTGCCAAGTACATCCCAACATCCTAACAGTCACACAGAACTATAACAGTCACTCTAAACAGTTTACAATAACAGGCCACCAGAATGCCATAACTGGCACACCTTACAGTTAAAGAACTGCAGTCACCCATAACACTTTAACAATCACCTCTAAAAGTAACCTTAAAACTCTCTTTCCCTAAGTTACAGAGAACTCTCTAGAGTTAGCCCTACATAACAGATAACTCCCTAGAGTCACTCCTAAGTTACAAAGAACATCCCAGCAGTCACACGCAAGTTACAGAGAACTCCCTAACAATTAGCACTAAATTACAGAGAACTCCCGAACAGGTCACCCCCAAGTTCCCAAAAACTCTCTTCTGTCAGCCCTAAGTTCAAAGAGAACTCCCTAACAGGTCACCCCTAAGATCCCAAAAACTCTCTTCCGTTAGCCCTAAGTTCAAATAGAACTCCCCAACAGGTTACCCCTAAGTTACCAAAAACTCTCTTCCGTCAGCTCTAGATTACAGAGAACTCCTTAGAGTCACTCCTAAGTTACAGAGAACTCCTTAAAAAGGCAGCGCTAAATTACAGAGAACTCCCTAACAGGTCGACCCTTAAGTTATCAAAAACTCTCTTCAGTCAGCCCTAGGTTACAGAGAACTCCTTAACAATCAGAGCTCAATTACAGAAAACCCCTTAACATGTCGCCCCATAAGTTAGCCCTAAGTTATAGAGAACTCTCCAAAAGTCACCCCTAAATTACAATGAACTCCCTAACAATCAACGCTCAATTACAAAGAACTCCTGAACAGGTTACCAAAAACTCTTATAGGTCAGCCCAAAGTTACAAAGAACTCCCTAGAGTCACTACGAAGCTACAGGGAACTCCCCAACAGTCAACCCTAAGTTACAGAGCACTCCCTAACAGGTCACCCCTAAGTTACCAAAAACTCTCTTTAGTCAGCCCTAAGTTACAGAGAACTCCTCAACAGACACCCCTAAGGGCCTACTCACACTATGCTATCCTTACCAAGCTCAGGTCCGGTTGTGTGTAAAACGCGCCAAAGCCCGAAACTGAAAGCGAGACGTGACTTTTAAGGGACTGTTTCATATAGATTTATTAATCATTCTTACTGTTCAAGGAACGCAAACTGCCGTAGTTTATTAAATACGCAAACCCCTCACTGCACTACAACTGCGCACCTTCAGCAAACCTCCTAATTCCTGCAGCACGAGAGCTTTATGATTGTTTATGAGCGTCAAAAGTAGCTGATCTGTTCGGCGAAATATCTGACTGCGTGTCACCACATCCCTAAGGACTAAATCAACATAACTAGAGAAATCTCCACTGTGCTGAACGAGAGTGCTTAATTAAAACTGCAGCATCAATGACGTAAGCGTGCCCAGGCCTGAATGTGAGTGCGGGCCGTCGGGGGAGACGGGAGGGGGTACAAGCGTGCTTTGTCCCGGTTAGAGGCAACTGTACATAGTGTGAGTAAGCCCTAAGTTACAGAGAACACCCTAGTAATCAGCGCTAAATTTCAGAGAACTCCCTTACAGGTCGCCCCCTAAGTTACCAAAAACACTCTTAAGTCAGCCCCAAGTTACAGAGTAACTCCCTAGAGTTAGGCACAAGTTACAGAGAATTCCCTGGAGTTAGCCCTAAGAAACAGAGAACTCCCTAGAGTTATCCCTAAGTTACAGGGAACTCCCCAAGAGTCACCCCTAAGTTACAGAGAACTCCCTAACAATCAGCGCTCAATTACAGAGAACTCTTTAACAGGTCACCTCCAAACTACCAAAAACTCTCTTCATTCGGCCCTAAATTACAGAGAACTCCCTAAAGTTAACCCTAAGTTACAGTGGACTCCCTAGAGTCACTCTTAAGTTACAGAGAACTCCCCAAAGTCACCCCTAAGTTACTAAAAACTCCATGTCATTAAAAAGTTACAGACAGTCAAGTTACAGAGATTTCCCTAGAATTCACCTAAACTCTGTTAGTAATAGTGATGGGTTGTTCATGAACGATTCATTCATTTTGAACGAATCTTCAATATGACTCGGGAACTGCGAGTCCTCTCAGAGAGTGATTCGTTCATCCGGGCGTGTGCACATTTGTGCAGGTGGTATCATTAATTTCAAGTCTTCATCACATTGGCAGAAGCCAATCATATGCGTTTAGAGCCGGAAAAAGAATTGATCCGATCACCTCTCGAGTCCTCTATCGGGTCTGAGTCACTCGTTCAACAAGGGCCAATCATACGCGTTTAGAGCTGGAAAAAGAATTGATCCGTTCATCTCTCGAGTCCTCTATCAGGTCTGAGTCATTCGTTCCTCACGGGCCAATCATACGCGTTCAGAGCCGGAAAAAGAATTGATCCGTTCATCTCTCGAGTCATCGGGTTTAAGTAATTCTGTCACGTGATGAACGAACGATCATGGCTCCTATCGGCTTAGACTGTGATTGATTAAGATTATATGTGACTGTCATATAATGACAGAATAAACTGTCTGAATGAACCCCTGACATTTGAAGACATGAAGAGGTGAGCTGAGAAAAGAGACAAAAATGCCTTTATAGACAAAAGTGCAGGTAAACATTGAATTATTATTTTCTCCTTCTTATACTCTATTTATAACTTATTTGTCGTGCAATCAACCTTTTGGGCTAGTTGTAGATGTGTTTGGAAGCAATTTGTAACATTTTAATAATATTTT
Source organism: Danio rerio (assembly GCF_052040795.2). NCBI lineage: Eukaryota > Metazoa > Chordata > Actinopteri > Cypriniformes > Danionidae > Danio > Danio rerio. The sequence continues at coordinate 49,736,934 of NC_141022.1, read as the reverse complement.
GGCAAATTGAACCAAATGAACGAAATGACTCGAAAAAAAAGATTCGTTCATCTCGATGAACGAGACTCAAAAATTCAAGTCAGTAAAATGATCCGAACTTCCTATCACTAGTCAGTAACTCTAAACAGTTTCCAAGAACAGTCACTCAGATTGCCATAAATGTCATCCCTAACAATTACCCGTTGACAGTCACCGCTTACAGTAACCCAGCACTTGATAACGTTCAATGAGGACATCCCAACAGTCACGCCATAAGTTAGAGAGAACTCACTGTCAGCCACAACACAAACTTATCTGAACTCCCTCAACATAACCAAGAACTCCCTAAATGTTACACGGAATAAGCTAACAGGCACAGAGAATGCTCTAAAAACTACCCTGAGCTCTCATGAAACTATTAAGATGTCCCTAGCAACCACCATAGGAACACCTTAAAAAACACCCAAGCCACTATATTGTAACTTATAAGAACACTGTTGCAAAGATCTATAAAAATACAACCACCCACAACAAACTAATAGTTATTCTGATCTCTCGAGCAAGAACTTACTAGCAGTTATTGGGAACTCACTAACAACCACCAGGAACACCTCAGAAATCGTCCAGGGTTCAAGAGCAGTGAATTAAGACGTGTTTATTTGACTCTCAGGAAATAGTAGTATGTTTGAGTGTGTTGCACATTATAAATATACTTTAGAAATAGTATGAGTGTTATGGCAGAGTACCATTCTAAATATAATCATAATAAAATCACCCAGAGAAGTCTTAAAACCCATTAAGCATTAGAGCACACATTCCTTAAAGAAGAAAATTGCAGTGCAAATATACTTTCATTCAAATCTACTGCACACACACACACATTTAATGGTCTAATCTGAAATGAGCTTGGTTCCATTACAAAGGTTATATTCATTAAAAATCCCATTACCCCTCAATATTCTTTATTTTATTTTTGAGCCATCCTAGTTTCTTATTATTTACGAAATTAAGGACATGCATGGATGTGCAGAATAACTCCGTCATGCCCTCGCGGTTTTATTTTACTCTCTAAAATCTTCAGAAAATGAACCCAGCAGGACCAAGTCAATATTTCATGTTTCAAAACTATCCAGCTTTTCTCATTTGACAGGTTTAAAAAAAAAAAAAATGGAAAAAAAGAAAACTTTTGGCAACTCTGAGTCAGAGACAGTCTGCTGTACTGAGAGATCCACAGCTGCATTAACCTGCAGGACCTGCAACCATCTGTCCAGCTGTTTCACTGGAGACATTCAGACGTCTGAGACCTCGTGTGCACAAAGACTACACAAAATCTTCAGCTTAACTTTTCAGTCAAGATTTATTTGCTGCATATAATATATTAGACTGCAGGTGATCTATTTAAATGGCAATTGAATTATTTCCTCAGACTATTTAAGAATTTAAGCAACTTATTTTATGACCATGGACGACAAAACCTCTTCTGTTGCACAGTTGTACTTGTAAAAGTATATATATATATATATATATATATATATATATATATATATATATATATATATATATATATATATATATATATATATATACACATACATATATACATACATATATATATATATATGTAAAAGTATGTATATATATTCAATTCATTGCAAAAAGTTAATATCATGTTCCATGAACAATAAAACTTAAGTTTTGATTTGTAATTTGCATTGCCAAAACTTGAATTTAACTCGTGCCAATGCTTAAAGTCAGTTTAAATGGTGCCAGCAGTGAAAATCTTGGGCTGTGGGCAATGTGAAACATGTATTGTTGTCCACCTTCACTCACTTTCCCACATCTGGGAGAGTGTGGAGGGTGTGGAGAAGCCCCAAAGAAGCATACCACCCAGACTGTTGCATGCCTAGAGTGAAACATGGAGGTGGATCAATGATGGTTTGGGCTGCAATATCATGGCACTCCCTAGGCCCAATACCTGTGCCCAATACTTGTACCAGACGTCACTGACAAGGGCTACTGAACAATTTCGGAGGACCATGAGCACCCAATGTTTCCATTGTATTTTGAAGGTGGTGCCATGAATCAGGATGATAATGCACCAATACACAGCACGACTGGTGACAGAGTGGTTTGATGAACATGAAAGTGAAGTTGAACATCTCCTATGGCCTGTGCAGTCACCAGATGTAAATTTTATTGAGCTCCTTTGGGGTGTATTGGAGAAGTGAGTCAGGAAATGTTTCCCTTCACCAGCATCACGTAGTAACCTGGCCCCTATTCTGCAGGAAGAATGGTTCAAAACCCATCTGGCTACTGTGCAGGACTTGTATCTGTCATTCCCTAATTGATGCTGTAAAAGGAGGCCCTACACCATCCTAAAGTAATTGAATATCTCCCCACAAGCGTGAACAGCATCAGGTCAGTTCCTGCAACATGCGAACTGCGACTTCAGCCTTGTTCTGGTTTCTGTCCAGCATGGTGGCTCAGTGGTTAGCACTGGCACCTCACAGCAAGAAGGTCACTGGTTCGAGTCCCAGCTGGGTCAGTTGGCATTTCTGTGTGGAGTTTGCATGTTCTCCCCGTGTCCACGTGGGTTTCCTCTGGGTGCTCCGGTTTCCCCCACAGTCCACAGACATGCGCTATAGGTGAATCGAATAAGCTAAATTGTTTATGGGTGTGTATGGGTGTTTCCCAATATAGGGTTGCAGCTGGATGGGCATCCGCTGTGTAAAACATATGCTGGAAAAGTTGGGGGTTCATTCCGCTGTGGTGACCTTTGAAATAGAGACTAAGCTGAAAGTAGGTCACCTGCTTATTTTTTAGGTCATTTTATAGATGATGAACTGCAAAATAGAGAGAATCGTGATTTTCAGCTTTGATGAATTCTCGGTTGGACAGGTCAGTAAACCTGATGTGTGAGGAGCAGAAAGTGGATTGTTTAACAGCTAATGTGATATAAATCTGAGGAATTTGCCCAAATTATGACATAACATCCTATAGTAGATTATTGTTTGGAGAATGACGAGCAAGACTCATTCTTGGATGAAGCTGGGGACAATTTTGAAGAAGGGTTTGTCTTAAATAGCCTACTATTTTTAGTTATTTATTTTTTTGATAAATACATCGTTAACAATCAAATGTGCATACAGCCAATGTAATACTAACATTGAAAAACACTATAGTAATTTATATTTCATATTTATATATTCATTAATATTTTCGACTGATATTTGGTTTTAAAAATAACGCTCCAGGGCAAGCCAAAATGAGTACAACTAATGAGTAAACGAAGCAATTTGAGAACAGTAAAAACAGATAAATGCAGAGAACTCAAACCAACTGAGTACTGTAAAACCCAATAAGTTAAGACAACTCAAACCATTTGAGGAAACTGATTACTACAAACCATTTGAGTTAAAAAGCTAATCTATATGAGTACTGTGAACTTGCTCCATTTAAGTTGAAGTAATGAGGTATTTAATTCACTTATTAACCTTCAACACGGAGTTCAAAACTCTTTTCAAATGAGCAGAATTAACGTTCAGTCAATTTTGAGTAACTACACTCATTTCATTTGATTAAATTGACTGTTGGGTTTTACAGTGAGTACAATTTAGTTTGTAAAGTTATATTTTCTGTCTTTTAGTAGATATACTATATGACAGATTTGCTTTGTTTACCAAATAATTAGATGAATTTGCATTGTAAACAATAAATAAAAGTTACAAATTTAATTTCATATAAAATATATACATGACGTTTTTAGCTATGATACTCCCAAAATAAATAAATCTGCATATATATATATATATATATATATATATATATATATATATATATATATATATATATATATATATATATATATATATATTTTTTTTTTTTTTTTTTTTTTTAAACAAATTTTTACAAACAGAAATAGCAAAAAAATGTCTGCAGATTCTGTCTGGCCCTTGTCATATATCACTGAAAATGACTAAATCTCAGCTTTAATTTGGTATATTATGGCACATAATCAAGAAAATTATGGTTTCGATTTGTTGCAGTTTTACAAAAAGTTTTCTTTTAATTGGATTTTCTCCAAACATTGATTTTCAGAGCCTGAAAGAAAGCACATCTTTGACATGGCATAACTCAGCCAATATTAAAGATATCAAGGTTATATTTTCACAGAATACTCTTTACATTGTGTAGAATGCTTTTGTGCCACAGAAAGCAAAATCACACACACACACACACACACACACACACACACACACACACACACACACACACACACACACACACACACGTTTTAGCTGGGTTTTCAAAGAGTTGGTCCCACCCACACACATTGAAGTCAGAATTATTCGCCCTTCTGTGAATTTTTATTGCTTTTTCAAATATTTCCCAAATTATGTTTAACCGAGCGATGAAGTTTTCCACAGTATTTTTTCTTCTGGAGAAAGTCTTATTTGTTTTTTTTTTTGGCAAGAATAAAAGCAGTTTTTATTTTTTTGTAAAAAACATTTTAAGGTCAATATTATTAGCCCGCTTAAGCAATATTTTAAGGTGCTTTCCTAGACTTTTGTTTTGGAACCTACCATGTTTTCCCAGTTAGCACAGTTCATTTGGCATATGTGAATCCAGCAATCGCGCTTGGATCTGCTTCAAAACTAAGGCAGGATGTCATTCCTACTGGTAAATGTATTGGTTTCATGTCAAATCTGAAAGTGAAAGCATGCTAAACTATTAACAAGAGCTATTTATACGTTGACTGAAAATTGACTGAACAGCAGTCTTGGTTTATCTGGTATTTCTCTCTATAATGTAAAGCCTATAATGAATAACTTTAGCCAACGGCTATGTATAAGAAAGTTTTACCTTTGATTTATATCTGGTGACGATGTCTGTAGGTGTCACTATTCAAAATTAAAGCACAGCTCTTTACTTATAATGTTTTATTGCTAATCATCATAAATTAAAATGACAGCTGAGTGGGACTGAAAAATAAACTGTGAAACTCTGACCAATGAGAGGAGAGTTTACTCGCACGTGACTAGTTTTAGCTCTTTTTTGGTCCCTTTAGAAATGTTGCCCTGCAAGCGAACTTCTTTGAGAACAAAGTGCACCAATGTAACAATTTTAATCCCCGTTTAGAATTGATCCGCAGGTGTGGAAGCACCCTTATTTTGATTGTCTACTAAACAAATCACTGTTATACAATGACTTGCATATCTTAACTTGCCCAATTAACCTAGTTTAGCTTTTAAATGTCACGTTAAGCTGACTATCTTGACAAATATCTAGTAAAATATTATATACAGTCATCATGGCAAACATAAAAGGAATCAGTTATTAGAGAGGAGTTATTAAAATTATTATGTTTAGAAATTCGTTGAAAAAAATATTTCTGTCAAACAAATTGGGGAAAAAAACAAACAGGAGGATTAATAATTTTGGATTCATTTGTATATCCGATTTTTATTTGTGAGCTTTGTAACATCTTTGCTACTGAAACTGAAGGCAACAATAAATAACATTACAAATAAACATTCTTTAAAGTAAGCTAATAAATAAACAAATCTTGAAATGGTCACGACGACCTCCAGAAACACTCCAGATATCTCTCTTTCAAACATTGACTTGCAAACTGTGCAGCCAACTAAAAGCAAGATGAGAGGCAAACGCTTCGGCTATTTACATTTGATTGACACAAACAAATTACTCTCCGAGGGCTATGAGCTCCGCAACAGGTAATAACATATCAGCTCGCGGAGGAGCAAATTGCGTTTTGGCTGAATATTCACCGGCACAGATACGGATTATGGCACGCAGGTTATTCGTGATGCTAAACATCCCTTAGGGCAAAGTGTTTGCTGATATATTTCAATAAGGAGACAAGGATGTGCTACATTTGCGTCTGCGATGGAGCCTTTCCAGCATGTCTGCGCTTTCAATTTGCATTCCCTAATGCTGTTGTTTGTTTTCCAGACGCCTGGAGCTCCACCCGCCCCGTCCCACCGCTGCCAGCCGACGGGCCACGGATCAGTCCCTCGTCCCAACACACACACGCGCATGCATTCTGATTGGCCCATCCATCAGCTCTCCAACAAGCACTGAATCCAGTGACTTTGGGGAAAATGAAAAATCATTGACTGGGAAATTGGCAAGTAACAGGACCTCGCTGCAGTTTAACAGGATCTCAACACAATTTGATAGCGAGTCAGAGTCTATGGGACGGAAAATGGAAATATGGAGAGAGAGGGAGAGAGAGTGAGTAAGAGAGAGAGAGAGAGAGAGAGAGAGAGAGAGAGAGAGTGTGTGTGTGTGAGAGAGAGAGAGAGAGAGAGAGAGAGAGAGAGAGAGGAGAGATTAATTGAGTCTGCCCTTTGTCCATGTTTTGAATATCAGATGAAGTATGAAAATGAGCAGCTGTCTTTTAAATTTTAGATAAAAACAGAGCGATGGCTGACCAAGAGCTGATTCTGGTGCTTTGATTAAACAGATGCTAGTTGTACGGAGCATTTAAAAAAAAGAAAAGGTGCAGCTTCGCATCATGATACTGAAACAGGTCAAATTATTTGACCATCTCATTCATTCATTTTCCTTCAGCTTAGTTCCTTATTTACCACAGCGTAACGAATCACCAACTATTCCAGCTTAAGCTGCGTTCAAACCAGATGCGGAACGTGCGTCAAGCACGAGTGATTTACTTGTTAAGTCAATGCAAACGCGCGAATAGACATCCTGCGGCGCGATACGCGCGAATGGCGCGGCACGAATGTCACAAATCGGGGGGATTGAGCGTTTTGCGCGTTTGACGCGCTTAACAAGCGTTTAACACAAATCTCTCCATTTCGAAAATCTGAACTTCAGCGTACATTCGCGCCGCGTTAACCAATCAGAAACTTGCTCTTGTGGGGGCGTGATTGTGACATAGAACCTGTTGTCGGTGTTCCTAGGACAGTTCATCAAACTCGGCTTGGCTCAGTCAGAAGCACCGCTGAAAGCCTCCGTCATCCAGGTTCATTTTCTGGAGGAGTTTATGAGCTCACAGAAAAAAGTGTTGCATGCAGAACTGTTGCAAACAATTTATTTGTGTTGAATTTAAACAAACAAATTAAGTTTAATAATGTTAAAATGCCCTTCAAGCCGCAAACCCAATACTGGGAAATGTTCATACACTCATTTCAAACACACACTTTGGACTGTGGGGGAAACCCACACAAACAAGAGAGAACATGCAAACTCCACACAAAAATGCCAACATATCCAGCCGGGACTAGAACCATTCTTCTTGCAGAGGCGACAGTGCTAACCACTGAGCCACCATACTGCCCAAAACCAATCACTTCGAATTAAAAGAGTCTGTTACAAGTAATCCACAGAGCGAAAATTAAATGAGAGGTCAAGAAAATTATATTTTAACAAAACATTAGCATCAAAAGCATATCTGTAGCCAAAACTGCAGACTTTGAGTTCTTTTCTCTTGGTATTATCTACAGCAGTGAGGCCCCCTTTTTTAAGGAGAGCCTTACAGAAGGACAACCATCTTTGCAGCAATCCACCGATCAGGCTTGTATGGTAGAATGGCCAGAAAGAAAGCCACTCCTCATCTGGAATTTGCCAAAAAGGCATCTGAAGGACTCTCAGACCATAAGAAACAAAGTTCTCTGGTCTGATGAGACTAAAATTGAACTCTTTGGAATGAATGCCAGGCGTTAAGTTTGGAGAAAACCAGGCACCACTCATCACCAGGCTAATTTCATCCCTACAGTGAAGCATGATGGTGGCAGCATCACACTGTAAGGATGAACTAGCAACAGGAACTGGAAGACTAGTCTGGATAGAGGGAAAATTGAATGCAGCAATGTACAGAGACATCCTGAATAAAACCTGCTTCAGAGTGCTCTTGACCTCAGACTGGGGTGACGGTTCATCTTCCAGCAGGACAATGACCCAAAGCACACCACAAAAATATCAATGGAGTGGCTTCACAACAACTCGTTGAATGTCCTTGAGTGGCTCAGCCAGAGCCCAGACCTAAATCCTATTAAACATCTCTGGAGAGATCTGAAAACGGCTGTATACCGTCGCTTCCCATCCAACCTGATAGAGCTTGAGAAGTGCTGCAAAGAGGAATGGGCAAAAATTCCCAAAGACAGGTGTGCCAAGCTTGTGGCATCATATTCAAAAAGACTTGAGGCTGTAATTGCTGCCAAAGGTGCATCAAGTATTGAGCAAAGGCTGTGAATACTAATGTACATGTGATTTTTTAGGTTTTTTATTATGAATAAATTTGCAAATATTTCAAAACATATTTTTCCACATTGTCATTATGGGGTATTGTGTGTAGAATTGAGGAAATTCTTTTCATTTTGGAATAAAGCTGTAACATAAAAAAATGTGTAAAAAGTGAATTGCTATAAATACTTTCCAGATGCACTGTATCTCCGAGGTCAGGGTTCTCTCCAAAAACAGCATTATTGGTTTACAAAAAAATAAAATAAAAATAAAAATAAAATAGAAAATAAATAAATAAATAAATCTTGTTGCATTACTACAGTTGATTTTGGTTTTACTGTTAAAAAAAAAAAAGCAAAACAAAAAAAAAAACGTAAAAATCTGAGATATTTTATGGCATATAATATATAAAGACGATTTAGAATTCACAAATGTTTTATTTTGATTATTATTTTTTAAAATAAACTTGTCTTACATATACCACAAAAAGTCTGAAAATATAAGGTGTATTAATTCTGGTACTTTAACCATTAACCGATACAGTTGAAACCAGAAGTTTTTAGCATATATATTATTTTTAATTTCTGATCATCATACTAAATCATACTAAACTTTTACTATTTCAGGTCCGTTAGGATTACTTGAATGATTTATTATTCTGGCATTTAGCAAATGTGAGTGCATTTTTTAAAATATTTTTTTAATTAATTCCTAGACAGTCAAAAGTTTACATAAATGTCCCTGTTTTTTTTTTTTTTGTTTTTTTTTTTTTTTGTTTTTTTTAGCTTTGCTTTTAAAGTGTATAACTTTGGTCAAATGTTTTGGGTATTCTCCACAAGCATCTCACAATAGTTTGAAGAAATTTTGGCCCACTCCTCCTGACAGAATTGGTGTAACGGAGTCAGATTTGTTGTCTTGCTTGCACAAGCTTTTTCAACTCACCCACAAATTTTCTGCAGGATTGAGTTCAGGGCTTTATGATGGCCACACAAAACCTTCACTCTGTTGTCCTTAAAGCACATTTTAACTAATTTGGCAGTATGCTTAGGGTCATGATCTGTTTGGAAGTCCCATTAGTGGCCAAGTTTTCATTTCCTGGCTGATGTCTTGAGATGTTGCTTCAGCATTTCTACATAATGTTCATTCTTCATGATGCCATCTATGCTGTGAAGTGGACCAGTCCCTCCTGCAGCAAAACAGCAAAAAAGTAAGCTTTTCCCTTTGTCCTCCAAATGTAACACTGGTCATTAGGGCCAAACAGTTCAATCTTAGTTCCATCAGACCACAGGACATGTCTCCAAAAATTAGTCTTTTTCCCAGTGTTTTTTAACCAATTGTAATCTGTCTTTTTTTGTTGATTCTGGTTTGTAGATTTTCCCATGTTGTCACACAAGTAAGCAGTGTGTTTGAGGTTTTCCTTAAATACTATTCTACAGTTGTCCCTCCAATTGACTCAAATGTTGCCAATTACCCAATCAGAAACTTCCAAAACCTTGACATCATCATCTGAGCTTTTTCAGAGGCAGAATAAACTTACTGTATGTGAACTTGAAAATAAAATAAAAGTTATAACAATTTCTCAAAAATATCTCTCATTATTCTGCTATTAAGCATAATAGAAACAAATTTGATAATCTTACCTAAAAGAGAAAAAAGTTTAGTCACATTAACATCTGACTCTTTTTTTTAAAAGGTTATGTCCCTTTTTATACAGTGTATTTACACCTCTGGTTTCAACTGTACCTGTATATTAACCATTTGGTAGAGGGTTATATTTTAGAAATTATGGGATGCGTTGAAAAAATAATGCACTCAGTGTGTTAACTAATGACATTATAGGAGCTAAGAAATGCAAAATGTTGTTCTTGGTGGGACAGTTAAACGGTTAAGTGTCAATTGCGCGGATGTATTGTAATACATTATTGAATCTGATAATAATATTTAAACTATAATATATACTACTTATGTATAATATAATATATTCTACTTATGTAGAATTTGGTTTATTAACAAATTTGCATCTGCTTCATTCCTACTTCTAGAGTGAGTTGTAATGAACCCTAGTGGAGGTCGTGACCCCAAGTTAGGAACCACTGCTCTACAGTACAGTAATATTCAATATACAGTGGAGACCACTTTGTTTGGTGGTTATTCATGATCTACTGGAAGTGATTGGTAAAGTCTAATGGTGATGCTTAACATACACACTCTAGGCACATCAGAGACTTATTTTATGTTGTAAAAAGTGGCATAATAGTTCCTATAATATCTGTCAACAGGTTATTTGTTTTTTAACAAGCAATATGTTAGTAAATAAGAAAGATTTATTATGTGGCCAGAATTTGGATATGATATAAATATCAGGGAATATATTGTAATAAAAGTGGCTAGCTCATGCAAAAATTAACATTCCTTCCCACACTTCTTTTGTTTTACGAACAAGTGAAGGGCGAGAAAATGATGACAGAAGTTTTAGTTTTAAGTCATATTATCCCTTAAGAGAAGCAAAGAAGGCTCGTTTTTTCTTCTTTTTTCTTTGTTTACTGTATATATATTTATTGCAAAGCAAAGTCTTGAATATTAAATATGTTTTTTTTTTCTCTGGCTATTTTCACACAAGCATGCACGCACACACATATACACACTGGCTAAAATGGTGTTGCAGCTCAGGACGACCTCCAGGATTGCTGAGAATTACATCAGGATTTTAACTCATCTTTTAGAAACATGCGTTCCCCCGGTGAGGTGCCCTCAAACACCCTCACATATAATTGGATTTGGGATTTTTATCTAAAAATATTAAAATATGACACAATTTCCCCCCTTCTGAATTGGCTGAACTCCGGCTGAGCCTGAATTGTGATAAAACTTTGATAAAACTAATAAAAGTTTAAGTAATTAATACCGTTTATTCAGCAGGATGCAATTCATTGATAAAGTAAAGGCACAGTGTAAACAAAATACTGGCTGCCTTACATCAAATTACCATGAATCAAAATTAACTGCATGAGTCCTTTGGACTTATATTTTATTTCAGTTTAATATAATATATCACGTAACTTATCAGATTAGGTTAGAACATGATTAACTTGGTTTAACAGTGCAGTAAAATACTTATAAAATGTCACAAACGTTCTTTATTTGCAGTACTGTTGAGGTTTGTACATCAAAATCCTTCAAATGTGTTTTTTTTTTTATAAAACATGGAGCAGAATAACTGTTTTCAGCAATTATAACAATAGGAAATGTTTGTTGAGCATCAACTCAACATGTAAAAGGGGATGAAAATCTTTTGTAAGCTGTTTGTGTGTTGGTATAGTGTGTCCACAGTCATATGTGGTTTTCCCAACACACCGAATTGATTGACGGGTGCCATTTTTCTATAATAACATGCACAGTATACCAATTCCCACAGAACTTTTTTGCAAAAAAACTGGTATTAAATTATCTGTTCCAACTCTGTAATTTTTTTTATAAGTGTGTTTGTAGTAAAGATTGTAAACCACTATGTAATGCTTAACCACGGCCACATGCTGTCAGTAAACATGCATATTTGTGTGTGTGTGTGTGTGTGTGTGTGTGTGTGTGTGTGTGTGTTTGTGTGTGTGTGTGTGCATATGTGTGTTACTCATCATTTCAGAAAGGCTTGAATAAACTCAATCACAAATCAATTAAACTTGGTATTTTTGACTTTATGATCTGTATTCTAGCTTTATCTGTGTCAGTCTCTGTCACTGGCTGCTGTTTATCTGGTGTAACGCATGATGAGAAGCAGACTCGCATGTGGGAATGTGGGCGGGGAAAAGCAGCTCATTTGCATTTAAAGCCACAGGCTACAAAAACAGCTACAATGTACTCAGATGCATCAGAATGGGCAGATTCCGGAGGCTATAATAAATAACCTGATGTGTATTTTAAGCTGAAACTTTACAGAGACATTCTGGAGACACCAAAGGTTTATCTTACATATTGTAAAAGGGGTAAAAGAGGTGCCCTTTAAAATGACTTCTGAAGGATCATGTGACTGAAGATTTGATGAATAAATTAGTGGTGGGCCGTTCTCTGCATTAACGTGTTGCGATAACGCGAGTCTCTTATCGTGTGATAAAAAAATAATAATAATCGCCGTTAATCTATTCTCAAAGTTGGTTTGGGAGCTGAGTTTATTCTACGCAAGCTATGATGACTTTCAGCTTGATATTTTAGCACGGATGTATACCTGACCGGTGAGTCGTCTGACAAAAAAGTCCTCTTCTGAATCAAATCTGCAGGATGCCTGACTTTAACTGCAGTTCGGCAGTTTTACTTTAACTCATAAACATTTAATTTATGCCGCCGTGACAAACTGGGATATTAGACGCAAATAAGGAGTAAGGACTGGTGAGAGTGTTATGGAATTTAGAGTTTTTCTCAGTCGCTTTGGTGCATTTCTCACAACACCAGTGCATTTCTGCACAACATGTAATGCATTTCTCAAAACAATTAGTGCAAACTGCAAAACCTAGCTGATAAGCTGCAAAAGCGCGTCACATGCTCAAAATGGATAGTTCATTCCTCAAAAGCAAGTATTCATGTCAATCAAAAAGTCAGTGTCATCAAAATGAAAAGTCCTGACACCATTGTTTATGAACAAGGTAGTCAAATGGCTTTGTCATGTTTTCATTATGAGTTTACTCTGGACATTTTTTTCAATGCAAAAAAGTCAGACATTGGTGACACTTGAAAATGCTCAAGACAGCACTATATACTATTTGCACAGCCATTTGAAAACTACAGTAAAGTTGGACATCACTGCATTTAGTGAGGTATCTGAGTACAAGACACTGAATATGTATGTTTCACATTTTTACTCTGCATTTGCTCTTTACAATCCTAATTTATTCACAGCATTGTGCAAAAGAATAAACACCCTAATTTACAACAAACATAAACTCCCTTTGGGTTGAACTGTGCACAACTGTAAACAATATTACAGTACATATTGCCTGGACCTGAACCTGCAACATACACAAGTCTGTAAATCATTCATCAAATTGTTCAATTTTAAAGACATTTTCAGGAAAATAGGTTTTAATTTTTTTTTATTAAAGTTTGCTTGACCGATTTTGACATCAAGTTCATCATTTTTGTATGTAAGGACTCAAGTAATGAAATGAGGACTGTTAGTTTTATATGGGATGACTATTCAGCATTTACAAGTTTAGTTTGTTTTGACTGACATGACATAAGCAAATGATAATTTTATAAATAGCAGAGAGTTGTATGAAAGCAATTGATGCTTGTCCAAAAGCATTTGGAATTTGTTGAAAAGAACGAGAAACTGCTACTAGGATGTGCACAAATGACTAATTGTTTTGAGAAATGCATTAACTGTTGTGCAAATGTAAATATTGTGGTGAGAAATGCACCAAAGCCACTGAGAAAAACTGTAATAACACACACCAAATAGAAAAAAAAAAAAAAAAACTTCCGCATGTAGCAACGTGCATCTGTGTGTGTGGTCCTTTACTGACAGCCGCATGTATGGATCTTGTCGGAAAATATAGAGAAAAGTCCTACATGACAGTAACAGTTTGATTGCGGTGTTTACTTCAATAATGCCACTAATTTCTGCATACTCCCCATGTCTTAATTTCTTTTCTGTTTAGTTCATTTATGACTTTAGTCGGATTAAGGTGATCAAAAATTTCTTAGAACTTATATAGGCCTACAAAACAGTTTAAAATTAATGTTTAACTGAATAAACAGTAAACACAAGTACATCTTGTTGAACAATTTATTTTCATAGTAGAACAGTTTCTCAATCAAATCATTTTTATTGTCACATCATCAGCAGCACATGTGCTATGATGAGTGAAAAGCTTAGTTTGCTCAAGCAGTTTGTGAAGCATTTGGAAACAAGAGATGAGCCCCTGGTCTAATGCGCCACCTGGCTTGAGAAACCCATTCTCAATGACTTATTTGGGTAGCACACATATTCTGAATGCCTTCGGCAGACTTCAAATGAGCCATTTTAATCTACATTAATTCCGATATTATTTTAAAAATATTAATTTAAAAGAGAGTTTTGTGAGAGGTGTACTTATATATGCAGAGCACTGTATATGATGATAGAATTTTATTTGCATTATTTGTTATATTTTACTCTTAAAAACTCTGTAGCATCAGGTGGTCACTGCAACACAAACACAGACTCTTTTTTGGCGCTCTGTGCGAGTTTAAGTGGGCCACAGGAAAAAAAAAAAAAAAAAGTAATCTGTTTTCTGGCTGTTGTTAAAAAAAATACACCAGACTATAACCTGGTCCACTCCATCAGAGTCGCTGGAATTGATTATCTTTGTGTGAACTGACCCAGTACCAGACCAGCCGAGCAACTGAACCTCTATGTAGGCCAAGCTGACAATTATCAGAGAACTTCAGACTCGTTCTCTCTCTCTCCTTACATTTTTGAGCATATATTCTCCTTCAGATGTCTCTAAAGGGGTCAAATTTTAAACTTGTGAAGTCAAGAGAGGCTGAGCTCTGAGAAAAGTATTGAAAAATTATTAGAAACATTTACTAAAATACCCACTATGAAACATTTTCTTACAGGCACTTTAATGGAGTTGATAGTTCTCAAGTTTCAGTTGCATGTAAAATAATTATAATAATATTATTTTTATTAAAATACATTTGAAAAGCATATCAATAAATAAAACCGAATAATAAAGAATATTAATAGTATTAGTGTTAAAACATTTAAAAGTTAAAGAAACATTATTTAACCATTAATTAAAAATACATACTAATTATTATAATTATAATAATTAATACATACTATTATTATTATTATTATTATTATTATTGTGACGCAGTAGTTAGTGCTGTCGCCTCACAGCAAGAAGGTCGATGGTTCGAGCCTCGGCTGGATCAGTTGGCGTTACTGTGTGGAGTTTGCATGTTCTCCTCGTATTGGTGTGAGTTTCCTCAGGGTGCTCCGGTTTCCCCCACAGTCCAAAGACATGCGGTACAGGTGAATTGGGTAGGCTAAATTGTCCGTAGTGTGGGAGTGTGAATGAGTGTGTATAGATGTTTCCCAGAGATGGGTTGCAGCTGGAAGGGCATCCACTGCGTAAAACGTATGCTGGATGAGTTGGTGGTTCATTCCGCTGTGGCAACCCCAGATTAATAAAAGGGACTAAGCCAAAAAGAAAATGAATTATTATTAAAATTAATTTTAAAAGCAATAAAAACAATAAATAAAATTATTAGTATTAAAACATTCTTATAATAAAAGTTAAATACAATTAGCATTAACAATAATAATAAACAACAATAAAAACAACAACAACTACAACTACAAAAATGAGAATAATAACAACAACAACAACAACAAACTAATCCTAATAATAATACTTACAATAAAAATAATAATAATAATTAAAACAACAACAAAAACGATAATAATAATAATAATAATAATAATAATAATAATATGTATTAATATTGTATAATGTATAATAAAAGTATAATATGTATTATTAATATTACTATTAGTAATACTACTACTACTACTACTACTAATAATAATAATAATAATAAAAAAAATAATAATAATAATAAATAAAAAAATAATAATTATTATTTTTATTGTTGTTAATAATGTTACATTAGTAATACTACTAATAATAATAAGTAAAAATAATAATAATAATAATAATAATAATAATTATTATTATTATTATTATTATTATTATTATTATTATTACTATTATTATTATTATTATTATTATTATTATTAAATAAATAAAGCATACCAACAAAAAAAAACTATGAATAAGTATTAACAGAATTAGTGTTAAAAAATTATTTAAAAAAAAAAGTAAAATTATTCAAAAAATATTATTATTATTATTATTATTAATAATAATAATAACATTGTTGTTAAAATAAATTTGAAAAGCATCACAAATAAAACCACTATATAAAAATTAATAATGGTATAATAGTTTTAAAACAATTTTATAATGAAGGTAAATAAAATTTATCTAAAACGTGAATATTATTATTATTATTATTATTAATAATAATAATAATAACTATTATTAATATTATTATTATTATTGCTATTATAAATATGAAAAAGCATACCAACAAATAAAACTACTAAACAACAAGCATTAATAGTATTTGTAAAAATATTTTTTTTTACATTTATTCTAAAGCACTTCACAACAATAATAATAATAATAATAATAATAATAATAACAACAACAACAACAACTATTATTATTATTATTATTAATATTAATCATCATCAAATCATGCTAAACATTTTATTACAATAAAAGCAGTAACAATTATCATTATTATAAGTATCACCCTTATTAAAATTATTATTACTTGTTATATTAAATATTGATTGTTAATTTGATTATTACTATAAAAACTACTTCCAGAATGCTCAAGTCAGCATGTTCAAAGTCAGAAACATCCTTTTACAAAAACAACCACAAGATGGCAGCAAATATCAGGCTAATGTTATTAAACTCAGAACAACTAACCGCTTCAGATCTGCAGTTGTTTTTGTAAAAGTAATAACATATAATCAGCATTTCTTTTCACTTTTTTTTTTTTTTTTTTTAAACAAGAACAAAACAGACCTTTATTTACATGTCTCTACCAAGTCAAATTAGCTGACTAAAAATAATTCCTAAAATGTTCCAGTGGTTTTTCCACACATGTATAGTGTTGGCAAAAGTAAACTCACTGCTGTCAGTCATCTTTAAACCTTGAAATGCATCAGATGTTACTGTGATCGAAACCAGCTGAACTCTTTAAACATGACAGCTTTGTAAAGTTCAAGTATCAAAAAGTTCTGTTTGATAGAATATACAGTATGACAGAACAAACTGTGCGTAGCTATTAAAAACATCCTCACAAAAAGACAAATAGGGTAATATATGGGATTGTCGGAGAAACTTTCTAATAACCAGACATTTAATAGCAGGAATGGACTTTGGTAAAGAAAATGTGGCATAGGCTCGTAGACTAATGTTGTTGGTAATTTGATTCATACCAGTAAATTAATTCCTTTGAGTTCAAATGTATTATTTTTTAAAGAGAGGAATACAATATCTATTATTAATTACATTAATATCAAAAAGAAAGAAAATCACTGGAGAACAAACAAACAAGCAAATAAATAAATAATAAATAAATTAATTAATGAATTAATTAATAAATCAAATTCACATAAGAAAATTATTCCAAAACTACATACATCCTTTAGCTTTTTTATTTTTTATAGCTTTTTTTCTTTTAGGGTTTCAAAATCAATTTTAAACTAATAAATATTAGGTTTATTATTGAATCATTTTTGTTTGTCAGCATGTTATTTACAGTACCATAAATAAAGCATTAAAAGTTCAAATGGATTCAGTGACAAGTTCAAATGTCATATTTATGCCAGCAAGTGGCAGCAAAAGACCGTCTTTAACATGCAGGGGAGACACTTAAAAGGCATAGCCTAGACCAAATATAGGCCAGAAAAAGTTAATGAATCTGTTTGGTTTAACCATAGTACTTGTAGTAAAACTCAAGCTATATAAAAATAAATGGCAATAAAAATGTCTTGCAATGGGATCTCACTTTTTTTTATTTATTTATTTATTTTTTAATCAGGCCAAAACTCATAAGCAGCAACACTAGATCCAGAGAAAAATCCCACAGACCTTTCTATTTTTATTTTGCTAGGGAAATATTTTATTCACAAACAAAAATTCTCAAATTCACAACCTTCTTTTCCTCATTTCATTACTGCAATCGACACGTTTATTAAAAGTTCTTAGATTAAAGACAAGTGACAGGTTTAATGATGACTATTTTGGCAATTTCACAGATGAATAGCCCAAGTCTTTCTTATTATTTATCTCATTTATTTTCTTTCTTTAATTATTGTACATGCATTTGTATTTAATGTATGCTTTGTTAAAGTAATATTATCATTAATGTTGTCTGCATACATTCTGTTTAATGTTTAAAGAATAAGTATTTAAAAAAAAAATGCCAATAGATGTACAATAAAAGCAGCAAATCTATGGACCAGAATTGACTCGAGGATTGACAGTATTTGTCTTTGGTAACCACACTCGGAAGGGTTGGTCTGATTAAAATAAACTGTGGTGTGATCACTCTGTTTGTGATTGTGGTTTACTTGAATAAGTGTGAATGCAGCCACTTAAACCTTGCTGCAGCACAAAATAAGCACAAAGATACATTTGAAATGTTTGGTCTCAGTCGTTACAAATTAACTCTGGCGAAGTTTGAATGAAATATTAACAACATGAACCAAAGGCATCTAAATTAACCAAAAACAAGGCATGGAGTCACAAGATCTGACTGTTAATGGACAAAATGCTCAAGCATACCAGTTTTCTTTCTTGTCATAATACTGTAGCAATTACAGTTGAATAAAGGTATTGGAAATGAATGTCCTTTCAGCAGATCTTCAGTTGAGTGTGTGGCTATTTTGACTCCTTTACATATTCAAGAGTTCTACCATCACATGCATACAGATTTATATACGAGCTCAAGTAAACAGCACTTTCTAGAACGTTTTGTATGTTCAGTTTCTAAAACAATCATAAAAGCCATTTTCTTGTTTAGCATCTCGAGTTTTGTTGTTAAAACCTATATGCTGTGAACTCAATGCAATCTCACTGCAAT
Organism: Danio rerio; assembly: GCF_052040795.2. Lineage (NCBI taxonomy): Eukaryota > Metazoa > Chordata > Actinopteri > Cypriniformes > Danionidae > Danio > Danio rerio. Next base: position 49,718,022 of record NC_141022.1, on the reverse strand, counting down.
TCGTGACTTTTTGATTTAGTGGCTAACTCGTATGAATTTGTACGATCTAATTTGTACAATTTAGTACGATTTGCTCATCACCCAATGACGGTTGGGGTAAGGGGAGGGGTTGTGTGCCACACCTCCTTTTCATCCGAATTCACTCGTATGGAAATGTACGAACAAGCCACTAAACTGACAAAACAATAAGTTTCTTTGTGAGAACAGGCTGGTGAACCACAACTACCAAACACACCAAGAGAAGTTAACTAGAAGCGTGTACGTTATAATTAGTGCTTAGTTTAAGCCAGATCCTGTTCCAGAAAAGAACTTAATTAAGAAAAATGTCTCGCCATATTTGTATACGTTTATAGTGCTTGTAATAAACGATGTGTCTGTGCACTTCTTATTTAGAAAAAAAAGTAATTCACCTTTACAACCTCCCTCCCGCAAAATGACTTTTCTTAACTTCTGGTCACATGGAATGGCTTTAGGGCGGGGCTATCAGGGCGTGTCTTGTTTCTATTAATTTTCTTTTGTTAGGATGTCAACAATCCAATCAGTTTCCAAAGATTGAATTCATGCAGCATACTACTTTTTTTTTTCAGGATAATTTTGAATGAATGTACGTCACAAAAGGGGGGGGGGGGGGGGGATAAAGGTCAATCTTAACTTTTGTTCATTGGCAACTTTAATCAATCCAGCATTAACTTGTGCCTGGTGACTACCTGAATGTGTTTGTGGGCGAATGAGAGAGTATGAGTGAAAATCAGAGAGCAAGGCTATGTGTGTTTATGTAGACATTTAGATGTTATGTCTATCAGTCGAGGCCATTCAGAAACTGGATGCTCTTACGTTGGGTTGACACCAAACGTCGAGCATTATTGTGATGTTTCCTCCTTACACGCAAAAGGGTCTAATTGATTTGAAGTTGGATTTGTAATCAAAAGATAGTTTGATTCCTAGTTCTGGCAAGAATTAAAGGTGGAGGAAGTGAATGAAACCATACTCTTTCCATCTTAGATACCCAACTGAGGTGTCCTTGAGCGAGGCAACTAACTCCTAATTGCTCCCCAGGCACTGGAAACAATAGATGCCCACTGTTCTGGGTGTATGCTCACTGTGCTTGAGTGTGTGCTCTCACTTCTCACTCTTGTGTGTGCACTTTGATGGGTCAGGGGACCAGTTTCAAGTATGAGTAACCATACTTAACAATACAATACTTACTTCATTCTACACCACCTCATTGTGCCACATGACAATAGTTTGATTCTTTTCATATGTGCATCATCTTTATCAAACTCTCCAATAGTCTCTGAAAGCAGACTTGGATTTGCAAGCTAAGACTACATATGATACAATGTCAGACACAACACTCTTAATGGAGTTAGTGACAGTAATGTTTGTCTGCAGACTGCAAGACAGGGAAAAACATGGAGGAGGCGTAACTTGTAGTAGAGGTGTAACTTGAAGGTATGGAGACCCACACGCCAAAACTATGTTGTCGGCAAGATGGCGCAGTAACCATCAGTTATTAATGTCAACACCTACTCCACACTTAAACCTTATCATCACAGTTATTAATGTCTACACCTACCACAAACCTAAACCCATCCATCATAGTTATTGTGTACACCTTCCCCAACCCTAAACTCAACCATCATTGTTATTAACATCTACACCTACCCCAACCATCATATTTATTAATGTCTGCACCTTCTAAAACTAAACCCAACCATGACAGTTATTAATGTCTATACCTACCACAACCTAAACCCATCAATCATAATTAGTGCACTGTACACCTACCCCAACCCCAAACTCAACCATCATAGTTATTAACATCTACACCTACCCCAACTTCAGTTATTAACACCTTTAACTACCACGGCCCTAAACCCAACCATCATCGTAATTAACGTCTATGCCTTCTAAACCCAAACTCAACCATGACATTTATTAACGTCTATACCTACCACAACTCTAAACCCAACCATCATCGTTATTAACGTCTACACCTTCCCCAACCCTATACCCTACCATCATAGATATTAACATCTACTGTATACCTACTCCTACCCCAACCCTAAACCCAACCTCAGTTATTTAAGTCTACACCTACCCCAACCCTAAAGCCAACCTCAGTTAACGTCTGTACCTATCACAACCCTAAACCCATCCATCATAGTTATTGTGTACACCTTCCCCAAACCTAAACTCAACCATCATTTGTTATTAACATCTACACCTACCCCAACCCTAAACCCAACCATCATCGTTATTAACGTCTGCTCCTTCTAAAACTAAACTCAACCATGACAGTTATTAAAGAGCCCATATTATACATGAAATAGGGTCATATCTTGGTTGTAAGGGTCTCCAACAACAGTCTAATATGCATGCAAGGTCAAAAAACACTTTCATGGTCTTGTAATCTGCATTTATTTTTACCCAATTATCCCAGCGACTCCCGTATGAATCGTCCAGTGATTCATTTGTTCCCAAACCCCTCCTTAGCGCGAAGCTAATCTGCGCTGATTGGACCGATGACAGTCTGTCACGATTGGTCGACTGCCTTCAGTCAGAGAGTGAAATGGCCAATAGCTAATCAGCAATATAAAAAGTAATCACAGTTCATACACGCTCGATAGTGTAGGCGTGGATTTTAGCTGCCACACACACAGAAAAACACACACACACCTCCGGACTACAACGCTCCCGCTTCCGCCCACACCCGCCAGGTTTTAGCCTGAGAACCCGCTCCATTTTCTGCCCGCCGCGCCCGATCCCGCTACAGCGGGGGAGAACACTACCAAAAATCACCCAGCTATACAGTCCAGACAGCCAAGATGTCTGTATAAACACACACACAACACCAAGCACACAAAGCTCGCGCTCGCTCTCTCTCACGCGCGCGTGCGCACTAACACACACACACACACAAACACCAAGCAGACTCTCTCTTTCTCATTCGCATAGCAATATCCGTGATATTGCTAGACAGCCGGCTCCCGTCCCAAATTAAACCCGTTACCGACCGCTCCCACGATTTATTCGGAAATTTATTCCCGCGCCGCAGAAATCTGGCGCGGGGACAGCCGCGGGAATGCAGAACTCTACCACGGAGCTCCATAAACAAAGCAGCACGCGTTGTGTTTTTAACGTGACTTTGCACGCGATAAGAGAATATAGCCAGTTAACCCGATACAGTACACGCGGTTACAAGTAACAAATCACAACTAAATACATTTGCAAGCTAGAGTCAACGAGGCAACAACTTTAATCGCACATACTTACACTTGAGAAATGTAGGAAGAAACTCATCCTGACGTCCATCAGTAAGTTACTCTTTACTGATCCTTCCTTTAACAAACTCAGATGAAGTATTCTTTGTAGCATGTAGCTTCCAGAAGTTTCCAGTAGTTTCCAATTGCTTGGTTATAATGCTGATGTTTCATCTTTGGGTAGAGACTCAATATAATATCCATCTGCAGTGTGACTTCAATCGACCGGCATGTTTGTGTGCGTGTGTTTGTTTGTGTGTGTGTGTGTGTGTGTGTGTGTGTGTGTGTGTGTGTGTGTGTGTGTGTGGGTTTCTGCATCAGAGGGCGGGGCCTCAGGTTTGAAATCTCCCGGGTTTGCGCGTGCACGTGAATAACTTGGTTTCGTTCGTACGTCACGGCGAAACACCTAATGAATCGGTATCAAGGCGACTCGTTTGAAGCACTATGAGTCGACTCTTTTATAGATGAATCAACCATTTTAAACACTGTACTCTTACAGATTTTAGCCTTAGCTGGATACTTCACTTCACTTAGAGCTGTGTTACACACTACATGAAGGGGAATTTTCAAAAACCCATAATATGGGCTCTTTAATGTCTATACCTACCACAACCTAAACCCATCAATCATAATTAGTGGACTGTACACCTACCCCAACCCCAACCATTTTAGTTATTAACATCTACACCTACCCCAATTTCAGTTATTAACGTCTTTAACTACCACAACCCTAAACCCAACCGTCATCATTATTAACATCTACACCTTCTAAACCCAAACCCAACCATGACATTTATTAACGTCTATACCTACCACAACTCTAAACCCAACCATCATCGTTAATAACGTCTACACCTTCCCCAACCCAATACCCAACCATCATAGTTATTAATATCTATACCTACCCCAACCCTTAACCCAACATCAGTTATTAACGTCTATACATTCCCAACCATCACAGTTGTTAATGTCTACACCTTCTCCAACCCTAAACCCAACCATCATAAATATTAACATCTATACCTACTCCTACCCCAACCCTAAAGCCAACCTCAGTTAACATTTTTACCTACCAAAACCCTACACCCAACCATCATCATTATTACCATCTACACCTTCTAAACCCAAACATCAGAGTTATTAATGTCTACACCTACCACAACCCCAAACCCAACCTTCACAGTGATTATTGTACAGCCATGAGTTTCTGAGGTTATTTGCAACCACAGAGGGTGATGCAGAGAAGGCAAACTGTCATCACAAAACAGATAAAGTCAGCAAGAGGAGTTGCTAAATGAATTAATAAAATATTATATCAAATAATTAGTTTGTGGATAAATTTGGAAAAAAAAAAAACATTTGCTGAAAATGTTCTCTGGTAAGTATTTCCACCATCTTGCCAACATCTCTTTGTGACGTCTTGCATGGTTTAATGGCATCTCAATAACTGCAAGTTATACCTTTAACTTACAAGTTACAGCCCTTTCTGTTACGCACCTCTCTTGCAGTCTGCAGACAGATACACTTGCACTGTGAGGTGTAGGGTTAGGTGTGCGCACTAAAAGCATTGCATGTAGCTCGTTTGCAACTGCAACGAGTCTGCATCCAGACCCCTCTCAAACTTACTAGCGCCAAATAGGCTACTTAAGTCCATGTTTGGCGTAAACCCAGCAATAAATCTACTACAACCGTTAAGTGAGATCACATTCCAGGAAATTTGAAAGTGAAAGACTTTATTGCTAGTTTTGCCCCCCGGAAATTATTTATTCACAAATTAGGCAACTGCAATAACATACAGCCCTGGCAACCATGAGCAAGTGCCACTTGCTTTCTGTGCCAGACAAGTTTAAACCCCAGTCTGTGTGTTTAAACCACTGAAAGTCTTCAAGACAGCAGTATCCAAAGTGCGTAAAAAACAGACAGACCATAAAAGTCTCGTCCTGCCATCGATGACATACAACTGGAAGGTGGAACGGTCAAATTATAAGCAATAAAGTTGAGTTTCACAGTGTTCCTGAAGACACTGCAGAAAATATTTTGAGGGATTTTCATCCTGTCAGCAGGGTCAAGGCCCTCTTAATGTGAAACGCTATGAATCAGTGAAGAGTTCGGTGATGCGGATAAATAACGGCAACGGTCAATTTAGTCTAGCGAGAAAGGAATGTTTGACGGAGACGGAAGAATGTCTAAAAGAAATGCAGCTCCTGAACCGCAAATACAATAAAATAACGTTTGGACTCGCCCAAATAAGAATCGTATGGCATTTTATTTCAGGCCCGTGGCTCCACAAACACGAGAGGAATCTCAGATGTGGAATACAGCGCTGTTGACGTTGGATGAACACATTGTCACATTATTAACCATCATCCGTCTGGAGGTGGGAAGAGATACGCTTCAGATCTTCCTACAGCCATCCATCGCCCTGAAACATAAATACACAGGACGACACGTTGTCTCATTGAAGCTTTTGTTTCATGGGGAATCTGCGTGGTATCAATCTGTTGGAGGAAGACAGCGGAAGCGGATGTGGGGCGTTTTGAGCACACAGGACAAAGAGGACGAACGTCGCATTGCCTGCTGACCAGATTTCATCAAAGTGAGGAACAAGCAGCAGGGCCTTTATGTCACATAAAAGAAATACGCTTCAAACAGACCAGTCTGAAGCTGGGCTGCAGGCCTCCATGCAGGGTGTCGAAAGGAATGTCAGGTTCAAACGATATACAATGATTCATAAGGTTTGAACATTATTGTGGTGGTGCAGCGATGGATTCCAAATGGCAATTGTACTTAACAAAAAGCATATTCATATCTGCATTATTTTGTAATGCGGAAGTTCTGTGAAGAAGTTAAGACTTTAGATTCATTTGCTGCTATGCGTAAACGACTAGGGAAAAAATTGCAGTAAAGCATAATAAAGTACCACTATAATGAAAGAAACAGTTTGCAAACAACAAAACAAGCATTAATCAAAAAGTGAACGAGACTGGAAGTCTTAAAACTATAAATTGTCAATGGCCTCATCTCAAGATCTACTTACGAAGTTAGTTCTAATCAATATGTGGGATTTTTGACTTTTTTTGAGCTCAAATTTGCATAGTCAGACTATTTGCATAGTCTGTGTAGGAGTCCATCTATTAGCTCAATGACGAAACTAACAGCATGGTCGAAGGTTTAATGCATGTAAGCCTTTTCTAGTGCTTATGAAAAGAATTTTATTATTTATTAGAATTTATTTATATTAATTTTTTAGCTCCGAATTCAATCTGACTCCAATTTAAATGATCCTAAAATTTAGATTATATTTCTAATTGTAAGAACGGATCACATTCATCATCTATGATTTAATTTAGAGTTTTGATATTTTCTAAAGTCCGATATTCTAATTGTACGTTCATTAGGTACCTACGTCGCTCAGAGTTCCACGCCCCCGGGTTTGCGTTTCTTCTCACGGACAATATGTCGGCACTCTGAAAATAGTCAGAGGATGCAGGATTAACTAATATTTAGATAGGCTGGTTGCATTAACGCTCACCTAATTTCCTAAATAAACAGATTTTAGCCAAGCCCGTGCAACTTGCTATTCCCAGTGGTCGAATGATTAAAAGGTCTACATGTTATCGGCACGCAATGGCTACGAATAATCAAATGCGCCAAATTAATCAATTTCGATTATGCCGTACGATAAGGGTAACGAGACTCCACATAATCTACTGGATACAATGAATTCGCAAAACTCCAGAAGTAATCAAAACTTAGCATTTTATTTGTCAGGTAAAATTGTATTCTGCCAATTACATAATAAATCATCAGGAAGCCAATTCAGAGATGAGACTGTAACAATACAACATCCATTAATCAAAGATAAATCAAAGAGTTAAGAGATGCATACCTGACCAGAGAAGTACATTGCAGCATAAGTCTCAGAGATGCTGCAATGGGGTGTCTTTTTACAAGATCTCCCCCCGTCCTAAAGCACATCTTACCTTATATACTCAAGTCAAAACAAACAGCCATAAATTCAAGACAATAGAAGTGTCACAGAAACCCTGGCCTGGTGAATTGGAGGACTTAACCATCTCTGAGGAGGGAGAGCATATTATCAAGATCTTATAGAAGTCAAAAACCAAATCAACATATACCAGTAAAATATTACTGTAAAATTAAGATCACTTTACCAATCACACAGAGACATTTAAAATGATACCAAACATGAATATAGTGCTGCAAGATACACCATATTAAAACCTTGAACATTTTATGTGAAATGTGCTCTAATCAGAAGGTAACATAAAGGTCAAGAAGGGGGGTTTAAGTGGAAGGAGAAGGGTGACTTCTTCGCATTACCCCCTGCTGTTGAGTAGCTCTGTTTCTCCAGCCTGTGATTGCATTGTCAACAGTGATTTGAATAGAACAGTGGAACAGTTGGTTTCTTCATCACTTCTCAGATTAGAAAATCCATTGGAACATTGCATCTTGTCTCATGAAATTCCATAACAGTTCTTATGGTCTGATATTTTGGATCCTTACATCTGTGTATATGCACTGTAGGTGTATGTACAGTTGAAGTCAGAATTATTAGCTTATTTAACCCACCCTCAATCTGAAAACATACCACTATATAGATTTCTGGAGAGCGCCAAACACGTCCCAGGAGCTACGTTTTTTTTTTTTTTTTGCAGTTTTTGTTTTTGCAAATCCACCAAAGGCTGCTGTGTATGCTTTTTGAGATCTCAAATTTCAGCTGCGAACGCCATTCACACTATTTCTGGCACATAAATCCACCTGAGGCCGCTGTCAACTGACTGACCCACTCTCCTAATTCCCTAAGCCCAACCAGTTGTGTTTTCAAAAGCACATATTGACCTGCCCACATACTTTTCACAGTAATGTAAATTTTAAAAAGTAATGCAGAATAAGAAAAGCCCTCGCCTGATAATTACCATGTTTTCAGATTTCACCACATTTTCACTCTGTTATTTGCTCATTTTACTTTTTGGCTTCTGTTTTTGTCTTAACTGGAACTGGAATGCTTTCTAGAACCGTTCTTTACTGGACTCGAACCCTGTTGTCGTGATCAACTCCTCTCTGCATCTTAAGTCCACAGACATACATGGCGAGACGGCGGGAAAGCCGTCCATACAGTGGTAAGTGGTCAGATTGAAAGCGCAAAAAGGTATGGTGTCATATCGCCCCATATAATTTGAAACTCGTATCATTAAAAACTAAATGCAGCCATACAGCATGTACTTCTGGCTACATAATTCGCGATCTTCAGAAATGTATATAGGGCTACGTTTTTAAATGGAGAACTGCCCGTCCTAAACCACCCGACCCACTTAGAGCTGGGATCAAACCGGCGACCTTCCGCATGGAAGTCTAACAAGGAGGCTAAAAGCCATGGCCTCTAGCTTCTATAGCTAGAGCACCTTTAGAGGTCAGAGGAGTGAAGTTTACCTGCAATGTACTTCACTAGCTGGCTTTCGCTTAACTCACCCACCTAAAAACCTCACTCCTATCCAGGTTATGGCACTAATATGATCCTGCCGGTCCTAAACCACCTAACCCACTCTAAGATGTGATCGAACCAACGACCTTCAGCATGGCAGTCAGTTGCTCCAACAAGGAGTCTAAAGCCAGGTTTATACTTCTGCGTCAAGTGATCGGCATGACCCACAGTAGATGCAGCGCACGTAGCTGTGCATTTATATTCTGCGCACTGTTTCTGTTGTTCTGCAATAACACGAGACTCCACACTTGCAAACAATCGCTCCATCGGGTTCGTGCGACTCTCGGTCCTGCCCAGACTCGTCAGCGATACCAAGCCGACCAATCACAGAGCTTGCGCTATGCGCCGTTGCGACGTGTAGTTACATTTTTGAGAGGTGCGCGTCAGCCTTAGCATACGCGTGCCCTTGACGCAGAAGTATAAATCAGCCTTCAAGTGCGAGTGAGGATTACTTGCACAGCACTTCACTAGCTGATCTCAGCTACATTAACAATTATTATTAGGCTTTACCAGGTTAATTAGGCAAGTTAGGGTAATTAGGCAAGTCATTGTATAACAATAGTTTCTTCAGTAGATAATCGAAAAAAAAAATATTGCTTAAGGGGGCTAATAATTTTGACCTTAAAATGTTTTTATTTTTATTATTTTTTCATTAAATAAAAACTGCTTTATTCTAGCCAAAATAAAACAAACTTCAACTATGTTTGTGTGCACACATGTATACATACGTATGTGGTACGGATATGCATCTTTTATGGTTCAATATGGTACAAAACGTGCAGCTGTTGAAAATATACATTTTAAAATAACATCATACAGTATGATATCTTTATCTGAAGCAAATACAAATTGTAAAAAAAATAAATAAAAGTCAAAAGCCAGCAAATCAAGAAAGTCAAAATCTAACATTATTGTTTGGTGTGTCAAGTTTGTCTAGTGACAGTATTTGCTGGCCTAAATTCTCCTGAAATGTACTTCCCAAGTCTATGGAACAAAAATCAATGCCAAAAGTATTGAAAAAAAAAAAAAAAAAAAAAGCTTGTCAAATAGCACTGAAAAAAAAATACATTGAATTTACAACTGCTTATATTTTAATGACTTGAATTGCCAGGGTATGTAATGTTAGGTCCTGAAATTTAACATAGCTGTTTATTTAAGCTGTGAATATTTAATTTCAAAACCCAATTTCATTCTTAAATTCAATACTTCACGTTCAACCTCTGTACCAGTCCTCTATAAAAATGCATGTCAGAAAATAAACCCCTTTTAGAAGGTACATCTGCACGAAAAAGAAAATTAAAATACTAAAGTACCATTGTGCACATCAAAAAAGATCATGATAGTACCATGATAATGATTAAGAACGGCATGGTTCGAAAAACATTACTATTTTTTAACATTAAAAATCAGAAAACCCAAACTAAAACTGGAGATAAAGTGAAATTATTTGAGAAAAAAAAAGAATTAATATTCTATATTCAGTCCCTGTTTGAGTGTTTGCCAGTTTAATTTAGTCCAGGCTGTGTTTCATGGAAACAAAATGAATGGATATAAAACCTTCTGTTTCTTAATGTAGAAATTGCCCATCTGCTGTACGAAGTGTAGATGAAGTGTGTGTGTGTTTGGGAAGGGATAAGATGCTATTTTAACTCCAGAAGGAGAGATAAGAGTTCTCTCTCCCTCTCTCTCTCTCCCTCTGCAGAGCCATACAGAGGAGCTCGCAATATAAATGATGTCTGTTTCAGTAATCAACCTCCACAATAGGGTGAAATTAACACAGACCCAGCTGACCAGTGTGGAGAGAGAGAGAGTGAGAGATAGAAAACAAATGAGATTAGGCAGAATAATCAATGAGACACTGATACTGTTCCCAGAGCAGTTTCACTGGCATGAACAGATTGGCACAATTATACAGGAAATGGCTGTTGACATCATCAGTCGTGTTGAGGGCACAGATGGACTCTACCCATGAGATGCGCAGGTGAGAGGGAAGAAGAAAATACCGGAACAGACCCTCGTATCTGAGAGGAGTACATCTAAAAATGGACAACGCCTGCTTGTTTGTACTCTCCATATTAAACGAGTGTAAATGCTGCCATAACACTGAATGTTGATATAATTTGTCATCACACTTAAGTTATTAATAAAGGCGCAGAACGAGGTTGGTTTAGGTTTACATTTCAGTCGGGTGCTAACACTGCTTCTAAATTACATGTGTGAAACAGACCTTGACTCAGCGTTAAATAGTATGACGTCAATAAGTCTTTTTATCCAGCCTTGTGACATAACAATACATTTATTGTAGTTGATCTGTCAAAATGCTATCCGTTAGCATAATATCTTTGAATCACAGTCTCTCCCCTTCTGTCCAAAGCCACATCTCCTGAAATCCCAAACACTGTAAAGATGACAGTACACAACACATTCATCTTCCGTTTTATCTCATAGTTTTATGATTGATACGAGCATATTTATAAAAGCTCAAATAAGATTGTTGTGAATTTGACTCAAATTATATAATAATTGCTGGTTAAATGTGTTAATTTTTGTCATAGAATATATTTTTCATGCATACATCCACTTTAAAAAGTTATTTTATCAAAGATGTGTGGTTTGATCAAGGTTTTGATGATTGATCTGTATATTCTAAAAGTAGTGCAAATTAGATTATTGTCTGAATTTGACTGAACAGTAATTTTTAAGAATTATTTTAATGTGTTAATATGAGATTTTTTCTATTAGACAATTTCTTTTCTATTCTCCACTGTAAAAATTATTACATTATTATTGTAATTATTATTATTATTATTATTATTATTATTATTATTATATTTTACAAGGCATTATTTTATTGTTTTATGATAGGGATGTAACGGTATTGTAAATACCGTCATACCGCAATATTAATTTTTTTTCGATATTACCGTAGTCGCATGACTCGGTAAAACTATAGGTCTTCTGAGAAAATTTGCTCAGGCGAATGAAGCGAACGGGAGGTACCGGAAACTACAATTCCCATCAGCCCAGGCTTGGCCATAATCCCTTGCGGTCTGTTGTCGCTACAGATCCAGTAATGCGGAAATGGAGTGTGCTGCTAGAAGCGGGGATCAAAAAGAGCTGGAAAACCCTAAAGCAGGTGTTGTCGCCGCGCGCGTACTGAATAGTGGTGTTGTCGCGCGAGTTCTTATCAGCTGTGTTGTCGCGCGCATACTGAATAGTGGTGTTGTCGCGCGAGTTCTTATCAGCTGTGTTGTCGCGCGCGTACTGTAAAGCGGGGATGGAGGGTGTGTCGCGTTGCGGTGGCACTTTTGATCATTTTGGAAGGGAACTTTCTATCCAAGACTAAAAAGGGCATGTGCACTGTACAGGTTGAGCACTGTGTGTGCACATGCCTGCAAGTTGGGGAATACGACTAATCAGTCATGGGGACTGCAGAAACACAGCACACTGTTCAGATTGATGCAGACATGAGATCTCTATCTCACTCATGGTTTGTCCTCTCAAGTGGGGGAAAGATAATGCACAACGTTACCCACTGCTGTCAACCTGGGCCAAGTCATATCTCTCTTGTCCCAGAAACCTCAGTCCCAAATGAGAGGGTTTTTTTCTGTTGCAGGGGACATTGTAAATGCCCAGAGATACCAGCTTTTACCAGATTATATTTATGTGATAATTTTCCTTTAAACCCATCTCTATCTAAGTGAGTGAGTGATTAAATGTTGAATGAGATGAGTTTTCAACACTACTAAATTGAAACTTTATTTTTTTACATGGTTTAATATTTTTTTGTTATTAAAATTGAAGTTCCTGTTTCAAAGCTTACAGATAGATGACTAATTTGTATGTCATTGACACTTTTGGCACTTTTTTGGAGTATTTTCATAAGTTTTGTTTTTTCCTGTAAATGATTCAATAAATACCGTACCGTGACATTCATACCGAGGTATTACCGTACCGTGAAATTCTGATACCGTTACATCCCTATTTTATGATGATTGATAAGTAAATACAAATAGCAGTGCAAATTAGTTTGACTTGTAACTTGTTTTGCAAAACTTGATGTGGCCCTTGGGTCTAAAACGTTTGCCCACCACTGCACTAGATCATGTCATTCGCCAGTTAGAAAACTTTATAGACCAATTACCAACCTACATCACACATGACGTCACGCGGGTCCCTGGTTGCAAAAAAAAGGCAGGCTGCAATAGGAAAGATGTCATGTTGTGCGGTAAGATGCCAAATTCCAAAAATCGAAAACTTAACTTTTATTATACACCACACTGCTTTAATGCTAACTGCAGACGTCTTTGGCTAAAAGGGAGCTGAATGAAGTGACGACCTAATTAGAAATGCTGGACTCTGCAGCTGTCATGTCATATCAGGTAAGTTGATGCTATGCTGAATCAGACACATCACTCGTTTTTGATTGCAGCAATGATTTCAGCAAAAACTGTTACATAGGTGAATTAAACTGCTGACACTGAATGCTAAGAGTGAAACGTGAAAGTGTAAGTTACTGAAGTAAACTTGGTTTTATATTCACACATTCATTTAGTGACAACTTGTGACACACTCCCTATATTGTTTACCACGGCACTTTCAATATTCGGTTTGAAATAACCTGCAAGTGTGACTTGAAAACAACATTAACACTGTTTATTTGACTGTGAACAATGTTGTACTTTGATAGTCATTGGCTGCTAACGAGATTTCGCTATTTAGAGTTTGCAAATAATACTTTAATGAAATTATATTATTAAGGAGAAAGTCTGAATGTGCGAATATAAAACCAACTTTACGTCTATGTGTAGGTTCACATATCCTGCCGTACAGGTGCAGTTCGCTGTTAGAATGCAGTCGTTTTGCGTGTTGGTGATTAATTACCCAGGCCTTAGCTTGTATAACGTTAACTCCGTCTTCTTTCCTTGTTTTTGGCTAAGCAGAACCTCAGTTTTTAGCTCTACATAGTGTTAAATCTGGACATCATGGAGCATTACTTCTTGCACATGACCACACAGAACATCATTGTTGGCATCCAAAGACTTGAAGACCTTTAACTTCTCTCTTGTAAAATCACTTGGAGCTTCAATGAGATTGTTTATTTGGGGCTAGATGCTTGGTCATTTCGTCTTATTTAATATCCATTGGGAGGGTGCTATCGCAAATGAAACTTTTGGACGAACGCCGCTCACTTTAACGTTAATTTTGCCGAATCACTGTGCTTATCACTGGGTGACGAGCTGTTATAATATGCTGAAAGCATTATGTAAATAATATATATAATGTGTAATCAATATATTTTATTTCTAAGACAACAACAAACTCTGTACTGCATCGGATGTCATTCCCTCGCTGTAAATGCTAGCGCTCCCGTTTTTTTTCTGCAACCTCCCTGCGTGCGCATCCTGAATGTTTAAAAACATGGTAATTGGTCTACTTAACAATACTACAATTCAGAACAAAAAAAACACTGTATTATATCTAGCGCGTTTTCAGTTGTGTAGTTAGCAAAACTTGTCATAGGCCTAATGTGTAATATTTCACGCATGCAAGGATTGCTGGTTTCACTTCCTCACACACTTTGTCCTAAAGCTACTACTGTATGCTAAGTGCTTGGCCCGCGGGGTGCAGGAAATATACTTATTACTAAGCCATACTAACATGCTATTTCAGACAAAATATTCAAAGTAGCAAGGTAAACAATATAGGGAGCCTGCACAGGTTGCCATTGTCCAAAAATGAACCAATGTGAATATAAACCAACAATAAAACCTCAGTAAAGCAGGCTACGTGGAAAATCGCTATTTACTTGTGTTTTGTTGTTAATCTAAACCAAATATCTAATTTATCAACGCTGTAAAAGGTCCCTTATAAAAATAGTCACATCAATCGTTCGCTGTATGATTTCACTGGCTGAACAACACTTCTGTGCATATAACCCAATTATAAAACAACAAAATCTACACCAGCTCTGCGTGACTATAATATTTTTAAAACAGAACATTATCTGTCTAACAGAATTACTTCAGCCATGGTGTCATCGTTCCTCCAGCATGCAAAATTGACTCCAATATTAGCCGCTTTTCCACTATCATGCTGAACCGTTCTAAGAACACTTCGGTACGGTTACGGTTGTTTCTCCACTGAGCCTGGAACGGTGTGGCACGATTACAAACCATTCTCGGCACGGTTAGACAACTGAACTATGCCGACAGATTCCGTGTGTTGATGTCGCGGCTCTGTTGCCAAGCTACCACAGCTGGCTCAGCAGAAGCACGCTAGTCATTAGATATCCACAAGTAAAGTACACTACATTTAATATAAAAAAGATCCAGGTCTAAACGATACAGTTTAAAAATGGTTTTAAAACCATAGAGCAGTCTCTGGCAGAGAAGTATATAACTCATCACATTCTTACGAAGATATTTTATTTATTAAAGTTATTATTTCATTGACTTGAATACAATTACCCATGTATGATATAATAACCCATCATCTAAAATCTTAGAAATAATAAACAAGCCTATTGTTTTATTCGTGACTAGAATTTGATTAATTTGATTGACATTCTAGGCGATGAGACCTTTACTTCATTACTGCTGAGATATGGGAGAGAACTTTACCAATGATATGTGTTGCTTAACGACTTATTTTCCTGCTGCGCATCGAATAAAGCAATAAAGACACACTTAACATCATCGATGACCATAACAACATCCCAATATCCAAGGAACACGAACTTGCAGACACTTTTAACAAGGAAATAATTTAACTTTTTAATTCAAAGCCCAGACGGCTTGTTAATTTAATACTAGCGAGACCACCTGAAGGACGATTGCGGCATGCTGTAATGTCGCCCGTCCAAAAGTCTACGCTAGAAAGTCAATACTCTTTCTTAAAATTTTTTTGGACTTTGCTTGAAAGCTTTATGGAGTGGCACTGTCGGTCCAAAGTACTGTTGTATGATTTATATTGTAGCCTATATATGTACTAATAAACAAGTCAAATTAATAAATAAATTAAATAAATATGGATTCTTAAATGCCTGTACTGTGTTTACTAGAAAAATATCAAAACGTTTTGACAAATGTTTTATAAAATTAGCAATTTTTATTAGTTCAGCTATAGGCCATTATATGATTGAGTTATACATAAGTTTGACATTTATGGGGGCATGTAACATGTTTTTGTTTTTTTTGTTCTCGGGGATCTTTACTATACACTGGATAGCTAAGCAAATATTTTCTAAAACGTCAAGCAAGAATTTGTCTATAGGTTGTTACTTAATTAAAATACAAAAAATAATTCAAATAACAAAAATAAAACAATAAAAATTTCAAGGATAAAAGAATAGCATTTTGCTATAATAGTCCTTTATATGCTTTAAATCCTGCTATATATAAATGTTGTTTCATATTAATTTTTATTTCACTTGCTGCATTTGTTATTTAATGTTTGAATACTGAAACAAATGACAGCCATTGCTTAAAAGTGTATACTTTACCATCAAAATGTAGTATATTTTATATCATTATCAACTTTAGATATAAAACCGCTGTGTATTTTATTTGATTGTTAAAAATTAAATAATTTAAGTGCTACATTTTTTATTAGTGAAAGTGGGTGCTCACTTTTGACAAGGCCTGTCCAAAAATATATTTCTGTCACTATGATACAAATGCACTATTATTGTTGCCTTACATTGTTTAATTGTCTGTTATGTAGAGATTTGAAATATATTATTTCTTTAATAAACATGAAAAAACTAGTTTTGACTATTATTTAAATTTAATTGAACAAAGAGTGCAGTTTACATTGCGTGGCCTAGGCAATTAGTGAGGCTATTTATGTAATGTTTCAAAGAGATTTTTTGCAGCACGACAGTGGAAAATTAAACCGTATCCATGCTGTCTGCCCCGGTTTGGCACTGAACGGAATGGTTCTGCTTAAAGAACGATTCAGCACGATAGTGGAAAAGCTGCTTCTGATTCAGGAATTTAAAAAGTTTTGATTCAGCATTTGTTTTTACCGCTGTCACACTCTCTCTCTCCTGCGCATGTGAATGGCTGAGCAGATGTACAAATCTACAGCTGCTGACAGACAGTTTGGGCTACTTTTCAGAATTATGGAAATTGCCGGTCCGACAAATTTCAATTGGATTAACTTTTTTTATGTCTTATGCCTTACCCAGAATATAAAAATACATATAAACACATTTACATCATTCACTTTAATCAGTACTGTTGGAATGTAAAGAGACAAGCAGTACAACAAAAAATGCTATTAATAACAATCACCTACTGCAACTTTGAGCATAAATATGTGGGCTGTTTAAGCCTTGCTTATAAAATGCAATACTTCTGTGGCAAATATGATATTTCTGGTTGTTAATATTATACTTATCTGTTAGTAAGCTATATGCTTCATATGGCATCATTAATGATAGATGTACATTTAATATAGGCTAAGTTTACCTCATATTGCAGTCATATTGTGGGCTCTTTACAAAGAAAGTTATCTAATAATGTAGAACAAAACTAATATATGTTACTGTTAACAGAAGGCCAGGACAGCTGTCAAACTGATTAAAAATAAAGATTTAATTTGAAATGAAACAGCTACTTACTAGCGGTTTTTGTCATCTGCAAGAGATGAGTTGGAAATCCCGAAATGGATTTACAGTGCACCGCTTACTCTTCGTTTGGAATCTCTCTGTCACAGCGATCCACTCAATTACAATACTCCAGGCCGGTTTTTGTATGTAGCACACTGATTTTGGATGGTTTTGGAATCGTTTGCGCTGCAATAACAAATACAAGTACTAACGTTATCTTGCAATTACTCTGAATGGTAAATTAGTTGAAAAAAAGGAATACAGTAGCATTGTATGAAATGTGATAATTAGGTAAACATAAACGTTCTTACATGTTTACACTACTGCAGGCCTAAGTTTGAGCAAGAATCCTCACATCTGCGTGATGTGATCTCACATTTACGCGTCTGAAGACCACACAGAAACGGAAGGTGAAGTAAAGAAAACTAACCTGTTCTTTAATGAAGGACTGATGTTTGATGTTAATCTCAGAAGTCAGTAGTCAGTCACAAGCTGCGTTTACACGATTCATTTGCAATTGGACTAACGTTAGCAAAAAAAAGTACGTCACATGTAAGTTACGTAATGTGGTTAGTGCTGTTGTAGAATTAGATTGATGGCAGGTGATAGCTAACGAGGAGGCGACACTTTTAATATAGAGAGCATTTTATAAGACACAGTTTGTGCAAACATTGGTATATATAGCACTTTTCTGTTTTGTCCACAAAAAAGTACAACTTTCCTCCAAGTTCTCGTTGTCAACTTTAGAAATGCATGCAATGACCTTAACATTATCATACTACAGTATCAGATATAACAGAGAGTATATGTAAAATGTTGAGTTTCAGATATATCATGTGGGATTGTTTACACTTGACACAGTGTAACGATATTAAGCTCTAGAGAATTCTACAATGAGCAAAATATGTAAATATACAATAGAAAACTGGGTCAAATTATTTTATTTTTTCAACTCAAAATAAGGCTTACTAGAGAAAATATATTTTACATAGAGCTACAAAGCACTTGGGTATTGTCATATGTATTATGTGTGAGAAGGTGTGA
Source organism: Danio rerio (assembly GCF_052040795.2). Classification (NCBI taxonomy): domain Eukaryota; kingdom Metazoa; phylum Chordata; class Actinopteri; order Cypriniformes; family Danionidae; genus Danio; species Danio rerio. Next base: position 49,699,595 of record NC_141022.1, on the reverse strand, counting down.
ATCAAGGAAACAAGACACATTTTCAAAATCTTTTGATCTATATAATTGACACAAGGGTTTTCTCTTTCATTTTAAAGAACATACAACAACAACAGACAGCTAATTTTCTCATCCCTAAACACAAACTCCCCATTATTGTTTATTTAAAAACCAACAAAAATAAAGTATTTACCAGATTTTATTCTCTTTTTTTTTTTTTCATCATATCCCAGTTTTGACAATATGAGCCACATTCATCAGTAAGGAGTGAGTGGCAATGCCACCATAACGTCATTGCACCTAGAAGTGGGACTGTTTTCCTGACCGAAATCTAACTGTCAATGATTTAACAAACGTGCTAAAGACAGTCAAGACTGATTTCAGGTCAGATCACTCTAAACATGTAGTTAGTAAATTGTGCCACGGGTCCTTTTCTTCACCACATTTGATGCAGTCAATCAACAAAACAATCCATAGCATTGCCTGTGGGATATTTCTCTGTTATCGATCCCTGATCATGTGATGTAGTCATGCGGATGTGGCTGCGTGCGTCATGCAAAGTGCAGCATTTCGAAATCGTAAGGGAGGGACTTTTGTTCTCCATCTAATGATCTACTCGCCACTTCTTAGTGACAAAACTGCAGCACTTTCTCTGCAGAGCCAATGACAACCTTAATCATCATCCAGGGCAGTTACATAATTTCCTGCAACAATAAAAAAAAATAATAATAATAAACCAAAAATTAAATGTTCGGTTTGGTCAAAATGCGTCACGCTCTTTTAGAGTCTGAAAATCAATGCAAGTGCAAGAATGCAAATACTTCTGAGTGATGCTCATGTTTTATTAGCGATGGTGAAACGAAGCTTTGTGAAGCATGAACCATTCAGTTCAACTGTATCGTAAATAGGTTTGTTACTTGAAGCTTTCCAAATCAGAGCTTGATGATGACTTCTGCTGGTTAAAGTGTGGGAAAGCACAGTGTTTCACAACTGACCAACTCGTAGCAATATAATAGTAATATAAACCAATTGCTGTAGTATTTTACATATAAGGTGTGTCTCATTACACCACCGATTACTGTAGTAAAATTTAAGGTATTCAAAAGCATTTACTTTAATCGTATTCAAACCGGTCAAACACCCACCCTCTAAAATACTCTAAAAGATCAGATTTAGGCTTTTGCACTCACCAGCTAAAATAGTCAAAATAGTTGTAAATAATAGTACACTAATTCACTTTAGTATGGTTCAAACGGTTTTTACTATATCAGTGTTTTCCAGCTGTGGCGGCAGACTGTTGGGCATTTTACACAGATCTACCAACTACATGTGGCGTTATTTCATTGACAAATGTCGTGGGTGCAGTATTAAGTCGAGATCGCATTCATGTAATAGCCTACGAGCATGTCAATCTCTGCTTAAGCGCCAATTTTCTTTGTTCGTGCACAAAACTTCTTGCGCGCCCTCAAATATACGCTGCTCATGTGCAAATTCTCTTGCGCCCTCAAATAAACGCGGCTGAAGTGCTATTTAGTGCGTTTTTGTACCGAGTATGTCTCCAACATTTATTAGATTTGCTAGGAATATTTATGAATGTCTCTGATAGTTTACGGAGCGGACTGCGGCATTAATGCGTCCTAAGGAAAGTGAAACGGCTATAAACTCCAGCAAGATAAAGTCATTATATGCACAGCCACAGACCTTTATCTATAAAAAAAAAGTATAATTATGGAAACTGTGTTCATCATAACTGAAAGCTACGCTGTTTGCTGTAGGGGTGTCACGATTTTGATTTTTAATCGAAATCGATCGAAATTTATGCTCAACTTCGATTATCGAATCAAAAAATAGAATCGTCGATGCAGCCACGCCCCCATGTCACATCAGCTTGGCTTGCCAAGCGGGAAAAAAACATGCTTGTTGAAGTGCTTGTTAAACTGCAGACGCAGGAGACCCGTCGACAGAACTTAAACCCTCTCCTCTTCCAATGAAGTCGCCGTTGTGGAAGTATTTTGGATTTTCAGTTAGTTATGTTGACAACGTTCGTGTTGTCGACAAAAAAAAAAACACAGTTTACAAGCTCTGCTATGTACGTATTACAGTTGGGATGATAGACGATGGGCGCATCGCGATCCTCCGCCCCGCACCCATTGCAAATCCGCTCGCGAAAAATACACACTCAGGCCCTGTTTACACTAATATGTCTTTGTTTTTAAATGGCATTTTAGAACGACAACGATCCACATCCACACTGGCGTGTAGAATTTCTGAGCAGCCCTCCTTCCTCTTTACCGCTGAAAACGCACATCACGTGACCACACACACTCATTCACACACAGACACAGATGCACACACATTGTCATGCGCTCGAGACAGCGGGTCAAGGCAGTCAGCGGATCAGTAGACTGCTTCCATCGTTTACTTTCACACAAGTACTTAGTCATTTTAGCGAACACCTCAGATACTGTTGTCTGGTTCCTGTTGGTTGTGCACCTTTTTTACCAACGCCATTATAATGACACAGATCACTGCCTATTCACGAGTCCCGCAGAAAAAAGTGGTTGACAGGTGGTAATTATGTGTGTAACTTACCTTTATTCATTTACTGTATGATTTGTTTATGGGTCAAACAAAGACCATGCAAGTCAGGTAGTTTCAACGGTAGGCTACAAATAATTAATTCGTTATTAATTAATTAATTATTCATAATCGAATCGAATCGTGACTTTAGAATCGAAAATGTAATCGAGTCGAGGATTTGGAGGATCGTGACACCCTTAGTTTGCTGGTCTCATAATTCAATTTTAGTTGAATTACTGATGCGTGGGAATGGTGCAGTGCTTTGAAACAGTAGTATGTAATCGACGCCTAGTCTTGCTCTATAAACTTTACTTAACCACGATGGTGTTTAAACTTTTGAATCAAAATTCGAAGCAGTCACATGTGTATAGTCGAAAATGAAGCATTGGACGTCACTTATCACGTGATTATGGCAAAACGAATCAAGCTTCGGTACACTGCTTCACTGCGAGATATATCATTTTTTGATGCAGGCTTTGGAGTCGTGGTGCACAACGTCACATGACTACCGTTTTATGTTACATTTTGTAGTGAGTATAACAATTTAAAGTGAATTTAGCCAAGCAAGCTAGTTCAAGTTGTCAACATGTTGTTCAGGCAGCTATAAACATATTGGTAACAAACATTAGAAGATGTGCTATTGCTACATTAACGAAAAAAAGCTAATTAGTATGCATGCTCACGTGTTATTTGCATTTACATACTTGCACAGAAAAAATTCCTGCTCGCTACCCAGACTTTCAAAGGTAAAATTTGCATAACACTTATTCGTTCTCAATGCTGGTACAAATATTACACAAATGTTTGATAAAAAAAATTGTTCTCAGTGTCAACACGTTTTGGTTCCAACGTTAGACAAACATTTGCAACGTTGGTAAAACAGTTTGCTCAGAATTCTGCGACTGTTTTTCACATCAACGCTGGTAAAATGTTACGCAAACACTTGCGTAATATTGTGCAACACCACTTTTCACATCAACATTGTGGGGGCACCATAAACAATCCAACTTGTCCCCTAATGAAGGGCAGGGTGTGGGGCTGGGAAACATTTGAGAAACACATCTGTGACTCGCTGATCTAATCTGATCTGACGTGTATTGAGTACACGTGTATGTTCGTATACCGAGTTCTTACAAAGCAACACTTCTTTTTTTTTCCTGGAGTACACTCACACATAACACACACATCCCTATGAGGTTTGAATCAATATCAAATTAACAATGTCCAGAAACCCCTCTGCATCCCTCTGGTTTCGAGTCTTGCATTCTCTGGCTTGTCTTTTCCCATGTGTAAAATCCCTTTCTGAGATGAAGGTCATTATGTATCTGTCCCACGGATTAGAGCACATTGTTTTTTAAAATATGTGCCCGTCTCTTTCTCGTTGCTGGTGCGTTACAGTTTCATCCCAAATATTGCTCTAGTGCTGTTGAGGGTCCTCAAGGATATACTGAAAATGTGACTGTGGTTAGTACACGTTTATTTACATCCAGAGTAAATATATGTTGTGTTTCTTTTTCTTAAAAATGGCCCCTGAAACCCATTTGCAAAGCAGCGTGCGGAAACTAGTACAATAAATGAGAGACAGCGGGTTTTCACAAAACAAGATAATGATTAGAAAAGCTTAAAAACAAAGAGTACATGATTCTTTCAGATGGTTTGTTGACTTGTGCTCTCAAGTTTTAGGGGCTTGAGATGTCTGCTATGTTCATGGGTGTTAATTAATAAATAAATATAATCTAAAAGGATTTCTGAATGAGAAAATAAAAAGTTTTTTTTGTTTGTTGGGGTGGATTTTTTTGTTTGTTCTTTTTTAGCTATTGTTACAGAGCATTCTCAGAGACCTTTTTTACCACAGACATGAAGACAAGCAAAAGACCAGCTCTAGGGGTGTCATATATCAAATAAGAGACAAAAAGTACACAGCTCTAAGAATATTCCATGGTGTTCTTATTCAAAACAACAACAAAAAAAAAGTGATGCATTCGTTGTTTTCCGTTGATGTTTGCATTTGTTTTGGCAATGTGACTAAACCCCGCCCCTCCACAATCCAACCCAGTCCTGTGCTCAGTCCCTGTTGGTGCAAATGCCTGTCAATTATCGCCTAAGCAAGACTGTGACCAATGAGAGAAGGTAGAGGCTGATGCAGGGAAGGTTCTGACTGCTTCTTCCGTTCACCACCTTCTTGTTCTCTGACGGAGAGGCGTACACTTTGGGCTTGTCTGTGTTCGGGGACATTAAACGTGGGCCGCGAGAACACTGATCGTCGAGACACATTCCACTTCCTGAACCGCTGATGTCATCACCTGAAGACGAGAACACAACAAAAAGACTGATGAGCTGAAGTGTCCAGGAACGTTCCACAGCAATGATGAAGGTACATTCCCAGGCTGGAGAGTAACTAGCTGATGTTTTTTGTTTACTGCATTTTTGCAGACTTACGTTTTGAATCTGATTCGTTGTGATGAATCAGTTCATTATGTGGGTTCAATTCTGGTTCTTGCAGCCCCCTGCACTGCTTACTTTGCATGACTCTTTTATTTAAAACAGCTGATTTAGATAACCAGCTGATTAAATGAAAGCTCTAAGAGGGACCTGTGTTAAGATCCTTCAAAGAGTTTTGAGCTCTCCACCCCCTGCACATGGGAAATCGGCTTAATTTGAAGTTTACTTCAATCAAAAAAGAACAAAAAAAAAGTTTTGTGCTACACAACTGTTTGTAGCATTTTTTATTATTATCAATAGCAGAGAAGGGTTGTTATCAAGTGATTAAATTGGAAATCACATGTTGCACGTTACCCTTTGAATTGAACACATTTTCAAACTGGAATCATAGCATAATACCATGTGATGTCCACTTCACAAAATACAAAATATGCAATACAGCTAGGGGCCACAAGGATTATTTGAGAACCGCTGATTTAAGTCATCACTCGACTGATGTCAAAAAGGACATAAAGGGATCTATTTTAACATTCTAGGTGCAAAGTCTAAAGTGCATAGTGTAAAACATTAAGGACGTGTCCGAATTTGCTATTTTAAGGATGTAAAAATAAGGTTTGCGCTGCAGCGCATGGTCTAACAGGGTTGTGCTTATTCTCTTGATGACTTTTGAGTGTGTTTTGAGCATAATATTGCATTAAACCAATCAGTCTCATCTCCTCTTCCCTTTAAGAGTCAGTTGGGTCATGCCATGGCGCATTTGCTATTTACATGGCGGACTTTTTTAGTGGAAAAACTGAATGCTTCTAGCTAGAAAACAGTTAAACAGACCATCTGCAGCGAGGATAAAGAACAAGCCTCTTCCATTCGGCGTCTATACTTTCTCTTTACTTTAACTCTTTACTTTACTCCTTTACTTTCGTGGATAAGGAAGCATGTTGTACGCACTCCACTGAAGACATTCATTAGCGTACATATTTAATTTTGTTTGTTAAGCACAAAGATTTGTTTTAAAACTATTTCTAATTTCAGTTCTAATTTTCAGCAAACGAATAAATGAACAATAATAACAAAGTGTGGTCAAAAATTTGAGTTATAAACAAACACACGTCCTATTTTTATGCCCCATATATTGACGCGTCTCCAAAAACCGACAGGTGGACAAATCTAAACTTGTTTTTATGATAACAAATATAAATATGCATATAATCAATAATATAAGATAAGGAGGCAGCGGTTTTATAGAAAATAGTATTTTTTTTAATCATTTTAATCCTTTTTTTTCCGTAAAGATATAGAAGTATAAATCAGGCTTAAAGAGAATATTATGAACCTTAAACTTTGCTAAAACGCATAGAATTATACGTGTTGATGCATTGTTTTAAGCCCCCAAAAAAGGACATGTCTGGGAAAAAGAAGACGTATGTTCACTCTACCGTAGGTAATAGTGAGATCTATGTAAAAAAAACAGTTTGAGAAATCGATTCTGAGATTATCAAAATCCAGCACTTTTCTCCTTTGAATATATTCTGAGCTTAAAAGATTCAGAAATTTTCTTACTATAGGGGATATTAAAATTCCTGTAATACTTAACACAAACCTATAATGTTAACTTGTTCACATCAAGCATGTCTTAGCCAATCATATGTCAGTTTTTAATTTCCTGCATACTGCTATAGAGGCAGCATTAGCTGTTATACTTTTTAGGCTAATGATTTCAAGCTTACCATCAAAAAGCTTTGGCTTAGTTTTTAACAATATATGGTTGCTGTATTTTTTAAAAACCGACTTACTCGCAGCTAATTCCTTACAAATACCACTTGAAGGTAAAATATTCATTAATAAATTTAGGAAAGGTTTAAGCAAATTGCAACATATTGACAGTGAGCTGTGTTTACATTAATCTTGTGACATAAACCAACTTACATGACTTATGAATGGACAAGCACTCTTCCTTGTGAGCAATTCATTGTGCAGTTAAAAACTAGCCTAGTTCACTCTTGGGCTCATTCATGCCAAATGCGTTTTTGTTTCTAAAATCACGAAAGGGCAATGGTTGGGAATGGTTTGAAAAAAGCACAGCATAAAGCATGAGGGTATCCAGACACAACCACAGAGCGACTAAACAGAAACTTCTGTTTGCTCCTCCAAGTTCTTCCGATTGGCCCGTTGCTATGGAACTGAAAGGGATGAGCTGTGCTGCATGTGAAAGTTGTTTCAACTTGACACAGCGTCTAAAAAATGTGCTGCTCACTTTGAAAGATGCGATGAGATGTGCGTGTAACAGACTCAAACACATCCATCAAGCACGTTTACATTAAAAAACTATAGAAAAGTAGCGTTTTGGAAAGGAAAAACATTCTGTCAACAGCCTCTTATGCCGTTAAAAACCAAGCACAGAATCCATTCAACAAAGAATAGTGATGTATTTTAAACATCTCTGAATCAATTTCTTGAACGATTTTTGGCCACAGCTCTAGTAATAGTACACTTGTGTATGCGTATACTTACTGGTATCCTGGAAGTCCACATCATTTCCATTGACAGCATACTTCAGTCGGTTGATCATTATCTTAAGCTGCATGATCTGTTTGCGCACTGCCATGTCTGGTTTGGTGATGTCGATCTCCACCTCAGGATTATTGATCTGACTGGCCAGACCGTCTCCCATCACTTCTGGAAGATACCTGATGGAACACAACATGATAAGAGAGACAAACGGGAGCCATTTGCAAGGCAACATCAGAAATGGACAAATAAAGGTAGGCATTTTGTCATTGATTAGTGGAAGTTTAGAAACAGCTACATTACTTACACTAAAGTAAAAAGCATAAAAGCACTACTTGAAAACACAATGAGTGAGCCGTTTATGTGCATTTACCTGCCCACACTCATTCCGTTCCAGCATCTGTCTGATTCACCTGGCCCAGACTCACGATCCACACACAGTTTCCTGGGCAAATGAACCCAGTACTGCATCATATCCCTCAGCATTCTTGACACGTCGGATAACTGTGGGTAGGAAAATGTGATTTCAGAAATCCAGGCAACGGAAAAATATGTATGATTACAAATAATCAAATAAATAACACTGCTGCTGTTGTTTATGCGCTTAGAAAATGTCCATACTCAGCATATGGTAACATTAATCATTTTTCATATTACTGAGCCTATGCAGCTTATGGTAATAAATCATACTGTATGTCATATTTGAAACACATTTTAAAGCATCTTAATCGAGGACATAACACTGTATTACTTTATTTTGGTCGCCCCTTTCACACATTTTGTTGAATTTAAGTTACATTGCATCTACATGTCAATTAATTCTTAATAGATTATAAGTTGACTGTTAGGATGGGGTTTGGGTTAGTTTAGAGTGACGTTCTTGGAAAGTTCAGTATCAGCAGATACAAAGATCAAATGAGAAGTAATTGGCATTAGCAAGTAGTTTAGTCAACAAAATGTGCAATAGGGACTATAAAAATAAAGTGTTACCCATAAAACTTTCATACAATCTATTACATGCCTGTTTTAGACAATATTTTATTTTTATTTCAAAGTTTGACTCAATTATTTTTAAACTGAATTATTATTTATTTATTTATTTTTTGGTGAGACCCTGAAGAAGACTAGAGTAAACATCAGCTTTGTCGTCACAACAATTCATTTACCATTTTTGCTATACCAAATAAATGTTTACCATAATAGACTTGACAAAAAGATTTAATGAGATTTTATTATTATAATTTTTTTTTTATGAAAACTGAAACGTTTAAAACCATGGACAACCCTATGAACTAGATTTGTGTTGCATTAAATGTGTTTTCAAAGCTTGATGGACTAGTCATGTATGACCAGTCATGATATTGAAAATTATTCCAAACATGCCATTGTGTATTCCACTTTGGAACGACCAATGTGAGGGCTTGACATTAACTTTGTTGATCCCCAGCCACTGTGTCCAGTAGTTTTCCAACGTTAGTAGCCTTTCACCTTGGTTGTCGGGAACATATTTTATATGCATGAATTTGACTTTGGCATGCTAAAAATTACAAATTTTAACTATTTTTTCACATGACTTTTTAGGCCTCTATTTTTTCTCTGGCCAGACCAAACTAATTATTTCCTCGCCACAAATAAATAATGTTAAATATTTTATGTTTAATATTTGTAATGTTTTTTTGTATATAATGTTTAATATTTTAATGTTCAAAATTAAATAATGTGTCAAAACAAGCTAAATATAGTTGTATACATTTTTTATTCAACAAAAAATATTCTTATAAAAATAATTTTCACTTATCTAAAACTATAAACAGTAAATTGTTCAGGCTAAAGCTCAGAGATCATGAGTTAACAATAGATAAATGGAGAGTTAATCTCCTATTAAAGCAATTTTATTGTAAAGGATGATAATCACATCATATTAACAAAAATAACTGCAAGCGAAAGAAAGCAGGTGATGATCACTTTCAAACAGTTAGGCCCAAAAAATTATCTGTATAAAGAATGGTAAAAGCGAAAGCGGCACACAGAAAACCAAAACAAAACGAGCTCTTAAAAGCAACAGGACTGTGCGTGCACAAGCACCACTTTTTTCCAGTCTTTCAAAGAGAAAGGAACGCACCAGTTGTGTTTCCAGGCACGGTTGTTTTGCACAAGGAAACAGGAGCTTTCAGCACTCATGTGCATCACATCAGCTGTGCATTGCTGACAACATCAGTCAGCGAGGATCGCCTGTATCTCACGGTACACCTGATCATCCTCTCATTCAGTATTCACCTGCTTTCTTTTGATAGCACGAACAGTTAAAATCGTACTGCTTCTCGATTCTAAGAGCACATTTGCACACATATTGACAAACAGTCTTAAACTAAAATTCTAATCTTTAGGGACTAAGCAGCTCTGGTAATTTAAAATTTATTTTCAACCAGCCAATATTTTTTTTAAGCTTTTTTATTATTATTATTATTGCTCAGCCCAATTTTATTACTGCTTGGCCTTTTTCTTTTTTCGTGATTAACACCATTTCGAGCAACTTATGTTTAAATGATCTATCCATCCTACAATAGGCATTTAAGAAAAGTTTATGTTTAAATCAATACTGTTTTCATTTGTGTCAACTACAAATCTTTGAATTTGTAAAAATGGTTATGTCATAATGTGTTCAGTCTATAGGCATGTGTGAGTCCTAATAAACCAAATAACAATGGTGGACTACATGTGTGTCCATTATATAGTGTTTCTTTAGACTGTAGCATCACCAACTGACATTCATAATATTGCACTTTTAGTTGCTTTCATGAATCTGTATGTGCCACTTGATGTCCAATGTAAAAGTTTTATTTTACACCCCACAGACGCGCTTACCAGTCTCTCCAGCTGGGCTCCTGGGGTGCTGCTGACTTCTTCTGCTGTGTTTCTTCCTCGCTTGATCTGCTCCTGAATGTTGGAGCTCGGAGCAGGAGTACCACACTCAAGAAACACCTAAAGAACAAGAAATCATGAAGTGAGTATTAGCACATGGTTCTGATTAGCTCTAATTAAATTAATTAATTTATTTTTTAATATAAAGGTGCAGTATATAAGTTTGACACCCAGTGGTTGAACTAGATATTGCACTCCTGGTTGAAAACATTTTTACTCAGCCTCTCGCCTCTCCTCTCACGCAAGCCCAGATTGCCAGATTGACGACACTAGCAGGAGCGTGCCTCATTATCAAGCCTACATCGTGTCCTAACTAAAAATAACAACACGCGATACAAAGAATTTACTTTTATCACATCAAAATGAGTTTTTGTTCTAACCAACACCTGAAATTTCTATTTTAGAAACGGCTTCTATCTCTGGCAGCTAGACAACAGGATAAACAATGATCACCTCAGGTACAACTCATGTGCTTTATTCAGTGTTTTATGTTAATAATGTTAGTTTGAATGTTATTTTTATGTGACATTTATTGCCATACTACAAAAAAAGAGCAGCAGCATTTCAAGCAGACCTTAAAATAAAGTAAACCATTTGAAATTGAACTTAAGAACTGTGGCTGAGTGCAAGCCAACACATATCAGTGATTCAGCATCTACATTTGATAATGTTAAAGAGGTTTCATATGCATAAATTAGACTACAATAAACTACAGACTACAATTGTAAACTAAAATTTTGTTAGAGTGCAGTAAGTGCACTTTTCTGTGCCTTTGAATGGCTGTATATATATATATATATATATATATATATATATATATATATATATATATATATATATATATATATATATATATATATATATATATATATATATATGACCATTATGATTGCTTATCACTGCAAATCTTGTCACATTGCATGTTGTTAAGACAAGATGTTACAATGTAACCTGCTCACCTAATACTTACGTTTGTAATATTTATATTAACTGTTAATTAATATTCATGTGGAACTCTGAATCTGCGTCTCATTTCAGAGTCTGCTTCTGTCCACCAGAGGTTGTCTTTTGGTAATGGACGCATGCTTTGAGAGCCTTCATGAGACAACCCAGGGTGCTAAAATATTATTGACTATACTGGCACTGGGCGGGTTAAAGGGAATAAAACAAAGACAGACGTTCCAACATGCGCATTTTAAAAGCAGAATAACTGTAGCATTGTTTTCCAGATAGATATGTTCATTCAGCATGTTTCTTAAATAAATAAAAAAATGGTATTTGCATGCTTTAGAAGAGTCAACAACTTACATATAGCATCTTTAATTCTGTTCACTGACCTTATTGATAAACATGTCTTGGTTGTCTTGCATATAGAGAATAGCTTCAGCGATGCGCTTTGGCAGGGAAAGAACCACTGAGTCCACACTATAAGGCCGACTCAGTTTGTCGACTACCTCCAGCATAGCATCTGCACACAAACATTCAAGTCTTCATTTCATCTGGACATGCTGTCAGAGAACTTTCAGCTTATTGTGTATGACCTTGTTTGTCACCAGTGTCTACTGCCTACTCTTTTTTTTTTTTTGTGCCGTTACTGTTAAAAAGTGAATGGAATGTTTACTGCTTAAGTACCGGACTAAGTACTACTTAAACCGGAAGCTGCGACTGTTTAATTATTATTATTATTTTTTTATATTGTGACAGTTCCTAGAGAAATGAAATATTAACTGAGAAAACAGTGGGTGTGGCTTGTTTTTTCTACTGTGAACTGATTGAATGCAGTAATGTAGGCATTTCATTCTGAAAGATCAAGAAAAGGGTTTGGGGAGAGTTATCACAGCCTAACAGACATCTCCTTCTCACCATTTGTGGTTGTTGTCAAAACTGACAGTTGGAGGGGCGTGGTTAAGTATGTTAGCCACGCTTAATACCTTAGACATACAGGTATGTAACCTGAGAACTGAACTGAAAACAAACAGGAAGTGCATTTTCAAATTTGAATTTTTGATTACAAGGGCAAACATATATATATTTTTTTCTAAATGACATGCACAGTAAAAATTGCTCACCACAAAACTAGCAATGTGAGCTAAAAAATTAATATGGTTAATTTTGATTTGTTCTTTAAAGTATGTTCACACCTTAACTCTAATAATAAAGATTTAGTTCTTAAACTCACTCTTAATATAAAAGAATAAGAGAGTCCGCACTTAACAGTAAACTACTGTGTAAAGATATCAGCACAGAAAACCTCTCTGTGTTGTCTCTGTCTGCCTGTGACTGATTCAGTGTGGGGAATAGGAGATCTAAGATGTCATAACTGACAAAAATTGAGTCAAAATATTGTGCTGCAAATGACAATGGAATATACAGGATAATCAATGGATTGCTGTTTGTTTTAAATATATTTTGCATTAAAAATCCTCTAATGCACAGCAATACGTTGATTATACCTTTAAAAAATACAGTTTAAGTCAGAATTATGAGCCCTCCTGTATATTTTTTCACCAATTTCTGTTTAACAAAAGAAGATTCCACCAATCACACTGAACATGCATTTTGCGTAGAGAGGCACCTTTTTTGAATCATTTACTGAAGGCCGCGAGCGTTTTTGCACACCTGCTGCACTTCGCGTTTTTGCCATTGCACGCTTTGCACTAGCAGTTGAAAAAAGTTGCTGTCACCCACATCTTTTTCATTCTCCAATGAAATGAAAACAGAAGCGGGATTTCTGTTGAGGTGATAGCAGTGTTTGTGTTGTCAAGATGATTATGGAAACTTCTATTATTATTAAATATTAAAACTAAACAATATCAACAGCAACACTTGCGCACAGTACGCAGCTGATTCAGTCGTTGCCTAGCGAAACAAAAAGTGCACCGCACTTTTTTTTTTTGTCAACAAAAAGGCATTGCAGTGCACCTTGCGTAAAAGCGCGTTCGGTGTAATCAACCCCTAAGGGGGCTAATAATATTGATCTTAAAGCTGCAGTAGGTGATTGTCTTCAGAAACATTTTTAGTTGTGCTGGTTGAAAGTCTCATCACAGTCCAATAGTAATGATTAAAGTAAATGATCTAAATGTATTTATATGTATTTTAATATTCTGGGTAAGGCATAAAACTAAAAAATGTTCATCCAATTTAATAGAGTCGGGCCAACATCTCTCATAATTCCAATAAGTAACTCCAACTGTCAGTTTTGCGCATCTCTGTTCACGCATATCCGCCATTAGCCTAGATTAGCGAGACATGTATGCGAGACCGCCACAGTTGCGGCAAAATCAAATGCTAAATTGAAACTCCTGAATCAGTATTGGAGTTACTTTTGCACACTAGAGGAAGGACGACACCACATCATGGCTGAAGTATTTCTGTTAGAGAGGTAATGTTATGTTTTAAAACTATATTAGTCACACAGAGCTGATGTAGTGTTATGAATGGGTTCTATGCACAGTGTTCTATGTGATTTTAAGAGGCATGGCTTTGAAACACAGTCCCTCCCTGCCGTCCAAAGCTAATATACTATCCGATCAGCATTTTGGCAGTTCACCTACTGCACCTTTAATATTTTTTTTTTAATTGATGTCTTTTATTCTAGCCAAAATAAAAGGCTCTCTCCAGAAGAAAAAATATAAGTGGTATAAATACCAGAACTAATTTACTGTTAGTAAAGGACCGCACATTCAACATGCAGTATCAATGAAAACAACACTCTACGGTTTGTCAATGACTTTGTCATGGCCATGAATAAAATGTTCATGAGTGAATGTTAAACTACCGAACTGCAGTTAAAGACGAGAAATTGAAGATAAAACACCCAAAATTACATGAGACTCTCAGGAAACGTGAATAGCCGGGTGATGCAACATTTAAAAAGCACTTCAAGTAATTATATTATTGTCTTATTCAGATTAAGGCAAATAACTGTTACTGATGTCCATGTAAATGTAGTCAGTATCTTCAAAGTACGTGAAAGATCCAAATCTTGCTGATTTGATTCAGAAGGGCACTTTTTTGTCAGATGGCTCAGCGGTTTGACTTTCATTTATTCACCGTCATTAGTTTTAAAAAGCACTCTTTCCATTTTATTTGTATATATTTTACTGGAACACATTAACTCTACAGGTGCCTAATAGTTAGCTGTGGAGCTAACATAAATCGTTTTATTCCATATAGTAAACGCATAAAAATCGACATGATAATTTACTAAAGTGCACGCTTCAATGTCTCACGTCCCCCTTAATAGGTGCTGGCAAGCCCCACAGTTTGAAACCCCTGGTGTATATATAGTTATTCTACTATAAAATCTGCTTTGTTAAATTTGTTGTTTGATTTTGGAATCTGCTAGAGCTTTTGTACCCAGAAACAGTGACTTTTGATGTCAGACTTAAGCAAATAGAGTTGTTTATTGGTCCCGCCCACCTGCAAGGTTCCTCCACTCAGTGTCCAGGTCCGCTTGATTGGCGAGGCAGCCCTTTAAGACATTTCGACAGTAGTTTGAGCAGGGTTTGGCCAAGGCCACGCCACTACAGTGAGGACAATACGTCTGCTTCATGACAGCGCGCACACATTCAGTGCTCAGAGAAACCTGCAAAACACAAAAAACACAATTTAAAGAACAGCTTAACCATAATGAATCACTTAACAAGAAAAAAAAAGCCCTGTGAATTGTTTTGTGTCACACACAATATGCGATAATTGCACTGTGCAAATAATTGCTTGTCAGTACAGTTTCCCAAGAGGTCCAAGGATGTGGGATGGTACAGTTTGGTACAACTCTTGCAAAAGAATACCCATGGTGCTTCTCTGAGACGTCTTTCACAATCATTCCTCTTTATCAGGAACCTCCACCCCTCTGATGTCAAAGCGTGGGGGTTTATAGGGTCCCTCAGGGAAAAGCAATGCAGTTCGGGAAGGAAAGTAGAACTTGACATTTGCTTGTTGTTTAAATGAATCTAATTTCACGGATATTGAAAGAAAAAGTCTGTTTTGTTTAGGTGTAAATATAGGTGCAGACAGCATGACATTTGATTTCTGTAAATCCAACTGTTTTCTTTCAGTTCAAACTGCATTAGCCTGCGTGAAGCATTCAGTCGCAGCGGCGGCGTGTAACTTTGACACAATTTCACAAAGCTGAATGTCAGTAACTGTATATTGCATTGCCTTGTGTGAAGTAACTGACTCTGGACAATCTTTAATCCAAGCTTGTAATGCAATCGGATGACGAAGCACTTGATATCACATGCATGCCTTTGTTGTCGGCTAGGAATCATTTAGAAACTTGTGGACTTTTAGTGGTGGGTCCTTCTTCTGCACATAAATGAGCTCTGAGAATAAATTAGCATTTCATTGCAAATCCTACTTTTAAATTCAGATCGAAACAGACAAGTAACCCAAGATGACATCAGCGCAGTTAATGCTGAGCTGCAGTTCTGTCATATGTGTTCAGCTGGATAAAAGAAGAGACCATCAGCTATTATTAAACCTGGATAAAAACTAAATGGAGAAAAAAAGTTCTCAAACACACTGAAGTTCTGTATGAATTTGCATGTATTGGGAACATTTTCCACATGGTACTGTAGAAAAGTTGCAGACCTGGGGCCTCATGTACGAAGACTTGCGTGGAAATCTTACTAAAACATTGCGTACGCACAAAGCTGTAAATGTGCGTACGCAGAAAAAAATTCAGATGTATGAAACACTGCGTACGCCGAATCTCACGCATATTCTTTTGTACATCCGAATGAACGTGAAACTGAGCGCAACATGCACGAGCGCAAAACCCCTCCCTGCCTCCTCCCCCGTATGAATATGCTAATGACTATGCTAATGGCAAAACCCAACGAAAAAGCAATGGCAAAAGCAAGCAAAAAGAGAAACTTTGAACAGAATGTGAATTGGAGGTGCTGCTTTCGGAGGTAGACCGGAGAAAAGCGGTGTTATTTGCAAGTTTGTTCTCCGGAATTAACAACAAAAGAAAAAAAATAGAGTGGGAGAGTTTAGCTGATGCGGTTAACACAGTTGGGTCTGAACATTGCACTGAGTGCATTAAAAAAAATAAATAGTGTGGTTTATATCGGTAAAATGTTGCAGCACCCTAAGCACGTTCGAGTCTGAACTCGGTTCGAATCCAGCGTCTGATGAACTCTTTCTTCTTTTTTTCCCCCGCTACATATCAGATTTTGCCAACTATTTATCACGAGAAAGACAAGTAGGAATCATCAATAAGTTTGTGCATCATATTTTATTTGCAGATTTATTGAATGGAAATGTTTCTGATTCACGAATGCAAATTCATCTTTAGATAGTGTCTTTATAGCAATGTGCGTGCAGTAGATAGCTCAGATTACATTGGGAAAACAGGCGACTACTGCAAATTGTGCTTTAATGTTTAGCTGCTCAACTGTATGGTATGGAAACCTTATTTACCTGCTAGATGAACCCGTCTCATACAGCTGCCATTGCAAGGCTCAGACACTTGTAGAGAGGAATTTAACACAACTGCCTCTAGGAGTCGCCAATGGAAATAAAACAGACACGCACAAAAAATGTGCGTACGCCTGGCAAAAAGCTGCCGTGAAGCTGCGCACATTCCCACGTTCAGTTCATTGTTAGTAAATCCAAACGTGAGCGATTCTGAGCGTGAAACCTGGCGTACGCAAAGTTTTTGTGCGTACGCAACGTTGATACATGAACCCCTGGGGCCTCATGTACGAAGACTTGCGTGGAAATCTTACTAAAACATTGCGTACGCACAAAGCTGTAAATGTGCGTACGCAGAAAAAAATTCAGATGTATGAAACACTGCGTACGCCGAATCTCACGCATATTCTTTTGTACATCCGAATGAACGTGAAACTGAGCGCAACATGCACGAGCGCAAAACCCCTCCCTGCCTCCTCCCCCGTATGAATATGCTAATGACTATGCTAATGGAAAAACCCAACGAAAAAGCAAAGGCAAAATCAAGCAAAAAGAGAAACTTTGAACAGAATGTGAATTGGAGGTGCTGCTTTCGGAGGTAGAACGGAGAAAAGCGGTGTTATTTGCAAGTTTGTTCTCCGGAATTAACAACAAAAGAAAAAAATAGAGTGGGAGAGTTTAGCTGATACGGTTAACACAGTTGGGTCTGAACATCGCACTGAGTGCATTTAAAAAAGACATAGTGTGGTTTATATCTGTAAATTGTTGAAGTACCCTTAGTAGTCTCAGTGGCGCACCTCATAAGAAGCATATGATCATGTACTGACACGTTCGAGCACAAACTCGGTTCGAATCCAGCGTCTGATGAATTCTTTCTTCTTTTTTTTCCCGCTACATATCAGATTTTGCCCACTATTTATCACGAGAAAGACAAGTAGGAATCATTAATAAGTTTGTGCATCATATTTTATTTGCACATTTATTGAATGGAAATGTTTCTAATTCACGCATGCAAATTTATCTTCAGATAGTGTCTTTATAGCAATGTGCGTGCAGTAGATAGCTCAGATTACATTGGGAAAACAGGCGACCGCTGCAAATTGTGCTTTAATGTTTAGCTGTTCAACTGTATGGTATGGAAACCTTATATACCTGCTAGATGAACCCGTCTCATACAGCTGCCATTGCAAGGCTCAGTCACTTTGTAGAGAGGAATTTAACACAACTGCCTCTAGGAGTCGCCAATGGAAATAAAACAGACACGCACAAAAAATGTGCGTACGCCTGCCAGAAAGCTACCGTGAAGCTGCGCACATTCCCACGTTCAGTTCATTGTTAGTAAATCCAAACGTGAGCGATTCTGAGCGTGAAACCTGGCGTACGCAAAGTTTTTGTGCGTACGCAGCGTTGATACATGAGGCCCCTGGTGTGTTCATAAAGAAAGAAAGAATGAATGAGAAAGAAAGAAAGAATGAGTGAGTAAATATCTCACATGTTTAGATCATTTTACTGATTCATTTCTAATTACAATAAAAATCGACTCAAACTCCACTATGAAGCAGAGGTGGGAATAAGTGACAAAGTCTGGAGTAAAACATTCAAGTCTAATGCAAGTCAATTTTTTTTCAGACTCAAGTCAAACCACTGCTTATTTCAAGTCAAGTCGTAGCTTGGTCTAGCAAGTCACTTTTAAGTTATTTATTTATTATTTTTTTTTTTTTTGCCATTTCATTTGCATTGTTTTATACAAATAGTATACACTTTGGTTAGCCAAGATGAAGCTGAAAACAGCAGAACTAGTGTAACTTCGTAATTTACCATTTTTGGTGTGGGTTAAATGGTGGTAATTGCTGATTTGTGAGTTGCATGTTTTGTATGTTTTCTTGGTGTCGTCTTGCTTGTAATCTTTAAACACAAATTTAATTATCTTTGGCGGAACGCCTTCCATTTTTAGTAACTGTATGCTCTTCATCTGATGGCAGATGAAATAAAATGATAGCAAATGAATTGTTCTAATGTATCATTTAAAGTGGATTAAAATTCAACAGATTCTTTTAAAATGGTTTGCATTTCCAGAAAACACTAATCCACAAATTTATGCCAGTTAAATGTGACCCAATTCCGTTTTTTTGCTCATATGTGACACAAATCGAATCTGTTCTATGACCGTTTAACCATGAAAAAAAAAAACATGCATGCATTTGAATATTCAGAGATCGATTTGAGGCCTAGAAATAAATCGGATATGTGACAATGCGACTATCATGCAAACGAGTGGATCGGATTTATTTACATTTACATTTAGTCATTTAGCAGTAGCTTTTATCCAAAGCGACTTACACCAACTGGGCCGATTGAACACGAGCGTTCGGAAAAGTGATTTCTTCCCTCTTTGGGATGGAACCACGAGGCGACGTTCATTCACAGAACGCAAGTTCATGATGCATTCCGTTTTGTACGTCATTAAACTTGCAACAATGTGGTACTTCTTCCGCGGTTTAATGACGTAGAATGAAGAGCGTTTGTGTGCTCATCCTGAAATGTCGGACCCACTGCTCCTCATTAAAGCCAGCCACTATTTGCTCTCACCAGACTGGAGATCTCTCTCGTACCCAGAAATTCCTCTGAATGGTGGAGGACACCATATATAAGCCATAGGCACAAGCTGCGATGACGGCCCTTTCCCTCCTCCTCTGCTTCAAAATCATTGTAAAGTTGGGCAAACTTGGCAAATTTCGCAGAGCTAAAAGCAAGACAATTTCTTCTATTGTGGCTAGTGTTGCGGCGCAGCTGCTAGTAGCCACCTTTACGCATGAGTGACGTCATGAATTGTATAGCAAGTGTAAACATATGAATCAGATATGGATCACAATTAAAAAAAGACCTGATATTGACCTGACCATCAAGACCTGACAGGGTAAATGTGGCCCTAGTTAGTAGGCTTTTAACTTGCCTGGCACTCCCTCTGACAATTATAAAATAAATAAATATATATTTATATATAAATAAGAATCAGTTGCAGTGCTTTATTCAAAACAGTACAGAGAATCTATCTTTCAAACCTATCAAAGAACAGATGAGCCAACGCAATCTCACAGCAATTCATAACTTTTTGATTTAGTGGTTAATTCATATGAAATCATACAATTTAGTATGATTTGCTCATCATCCAATGACGGTTGGGGTTAGGGGTGGGGTTGGGTGCCACACCTCCTTTTTAAAGTTGTACATTTTCGTACAACTAAACTCGAACAAATTAGCCACTATTCTAACAAAACAAAATACTTACATTTCCTCATGAGATCAGGCTGGGTGAGCTGATAATACAGCACATGCGGGACTTAGTACTTTATTTTTATTTTTATTTCTTTAAGGATGCATAATTTATAACAAACGGTTATGTATTTAACAAGAACAAGTTTTTTCGAGTTAGGGTCTCAAGTCGTGACAGCCAAGTCAAGTCTTTTTTTGGATATTACGAGGGGGGGAACTCTGAACACACTGATCTATATTCTTTATAAATCATTTTGTAGATACAGAGACTTTTAACTATTCTAACCAAAGTGACTTTATCCATGATGTCGTAACTTGCCAACTCACTAAATATTAACTTCCCCCAAGTACTTGAACATACCACAAAACAACTTATCATGAGTGAGTCCCTGAATCATTCTCTCAAACTATTTTTCCAAGTACACTAAATCATTGTTTAAATCTCTGGGTAGCTAATTTTTAAGTGAGCACTTTTTATCTTGCAGTCAAATGATTCATTCAGGGTGAAAAATCATTCATAAAGGGAGTGGACTAACATTGCATCTTTCATATCCAAGTTTGTTATTTTATATGTAGATAGGCAGCATTCATTAATGCATTTTCCTTTGGCTCCGTCCTTTTATTCATCAGGGTTTGCCACAGCGGATGAAACAAGAAACACGGAATTTACAGCGGATGCCCTTCCAGCTGCAAGCCAGTACTGGGAAACATCCATACACACATACACTACAGCCAATTTAGTTAATTCAATTCACCTATACCGCATGTCTTTAGACTGTGGGGAAAACCAGAGCACCCAAAGGAATCCCACGCCAACACGGGGAGAACTTGCAAACTCCACACAAAAATGATAACTGAACCAGCTGTTGCTTTTAAATAAATTGGTTGACTTTCATTTTTATAAAGTGACTAAACCCATTGCCTTAAAGTTATTAAATAAATTAACTGTGCATAACAAAAAGTAATAAAAAAAAAGTTGTCAATGTAACATTGGGTTTACTCACATTTAAGTCAACTTGTATATTTTAAGACAAAGGTTTTACTCACTTTAAAGAGCCCCTATTATGGGTTTTTGAAAATTATCTTCCATGCCGTGTGTAACACGGCTCTAAGTGAATCGGGTTTAAATCCAAAAGTTCACCATGTTTAAAACTATTGATTCTTTAACAAAATATTCGACTCAGAGTCGAATAAAGGAATAGAGTTGGGTTTGAATCTTTTGCTTAAATGCGACAACGTCGATATGGTACATCACTAAATATGTAGTACTGGATCCCGTAAAACGTGAACATGTCTTTCCCTTTAGACTCTAGCAGAGCAGGGGGATAACAAGACTGATTATGACACAAAGCTGACCATCACTGACAGACAGGATTTCGGATGCCAGGAATAAAGGGTTAAAGTTCATTTTCACAACAATATCACAGTATAGCCAAACTAATGCTGTTTGTTCCTGTCATTTTTCAGATTTTTAATACAATAACTTACACTGCAATGCAGGATTCGCCGGCTGTTTAATATTAAAAGAAGACGCAGCAAAGACTATTTTGTATGGAACTTTGTTAGATTTTGACAAAGACCTTGTCATTAACATTTACAGTTCATATGGTTCATAAGTTCATACACTTCCTTCAGATCATAACATGCAAGTGTAATTAAAATAGTTTTCTCGTTTTGTGTAGTTTGCAAAATATGTATTTAATTGTGTGTTGTAACTTGTAATCACTCAGTGCAGCTTGTAATCACTTATTTATTACAAATCAGTGCTTTTACTGTATCTCCCAGGTTAAATCTTTATAGGCTATTCACATGAAAACATTGAAAATGCAACATGTGCTTCTTTCTTTACCGATTTGAATGCGTTTCTGAACTCGTGATCCTCTGCCGTTTGTCTTTGCTATGGCCACCATCAGCTGTTCCTACACCAGGGGTGGCCAATCCTGTTCCTGGAGATCTACCTTCCTGCAGATTTCAGTTGCAACCCTTATCAAACACACCTGTCTGTAATTATCAGGTGGATTTCAGGTGCTAATTAATTGGTTCTAATTGAGATTAGCGTTATGAGTAAAGTAATATGCCGGTGTTTAACTGCATTGCATTATTGAGTTCCTGCATTGGGCTCTCACATTGGGCTTTTCTCTCTGTCTCGCGCTGAACCTAGTTGACCAATCACAACAGACTGTGTCATTGGACCAATAACAGCAGATTAGCCTCATGCAAAGGCGGGGTTTGGGAACAAATGAATCGCTGAACAAATCAGAGTCTTTGGGATAATTAGATAAAAATAAATGCAGAAAATGTGTTTTTTGACCTTGCATGCATATCAGCCTGTTGTTGGAGACCCCAAAAACAAAATGTGACCTTTTATAATGCAAAATAGGGGCTCTTTAAGTAAATACACTAATGGCTTTTAGCAATGTACCATTTCTAGTTTAAAATTTATGAAATATAACAGCTACAACACCAAGTGTACATGGAAAAGCATCACATGACATTGGTAGCAGATTCCTTTTTCTCTAGATATTAATATGCACATATTCTTTACAGTGAAAATCAGCAGTATCATGGGAGGAAGTCATTTTTTGCCACACACTGAGACATAAATAGCTGGACTGGACTAAGGGAAAAAGACTTGCATCAGACTCCTACACAACTTAATACACATTCACACACACACACATAGACCCTTCGGGAGACCTGGCAGCGCTTGGTACCCAAAGGATGACTCAAGCACACACTATTTAATGAGGAGAGAAGAGAACGAGATGAGAGAGAGATACAGAGAATAGACAAATCGAGTGGATGTGAGAAGGAGAATGTGTGAAGATGCACAGGAAGCTCCGGGGAGGAGGGAAAAAAAGTGAAGGAAGAGAGGAGGAGAGAGAAAACTAGTTGAGGGAGGATAATATGGCACATCAAAGCCTGTGAGCATCTGTGATTCATCAGATCAGAGCCGGATAAAGAGACTCTTCTGGCCAATATAACATTGAGACCTGGACCAAAATTTGGGGGATTCGTGCACTTTCAGATTGAATCAAAGAAATTCTTTCAACAAGTTTGTGATTGGAATTGGCGTGGGAGTTTTGTACTGAACTTGGATTTGACTTTTAGGATTTGACTTTTAGTATCCATTGTTCATGCAGATAATTCAAAACGAGCTAATTACTGGGTGCTATAAAACAAGGCATTGACCATTCTTCTTAAAGGTGCAGTAGGTGATTGTCTTCAGAAACATTTTTTGTTGTGCTGGTTGAAAGTCTCTTCACAGTCCAATAGTAATGATTTCAGTAAATGATCTAAATGTGTTTATATGTATTTTTATATTCTGGGTAAAGCATAAAACAAAAAAAATGTTCATCTAATTAAATAGGGTTGGACCGTCATCTCGCTTAATTTCGATAAGCTGGTCAGACTGTCTGTTAGCAAATGTAGATTCCGACTTCTGCGCATGTGTTCACGCAGATTCGCCATTAGCGCGTGCCTGTCTGCATCAAAAACGCATGCGCGCGAGCGAGCTGCTGGCCGAATTGGGCTGAAGGACAGCCGAGCTTGGGCCGATTACTGTAAACCCAGGCGCGGGTATAATTCGCTCTTAAATCGGCCGCGTGGTCACGAGACGGACCGGGAGAAATCAAAAGCTGAATTGAAACTTTTAAATACCTGAATCAATATTGGAGTTACTTTAGCACGCTGGAGGAAGGACGACACCATGGCTGCGGTATTACTGTTAGACAGGTAATGTTCTGTTAAATATATTTTTTTTTTTCTTCTGGAAAAACTATTATTTGTTTTATTTTGTTTAATTTTGGCTAGAATTAAAGCAGTTTTAAATTTTATAAAGCTTTTTTAAGGTCAATATTATAAGCCCCTTAAGCAGTATTTTTTTTAGATAGTCAACAGAACAAACCATTGTTATACAATGACTTACTTAATTATCCTAACCAGTCTAATTAATGTACTTAAGACTTTAAATTGCACTTTAAGTTAAATGCCAGAATCTTGAAAAATATCTGGTAACACTTAATAGTCCATTTGCATATTAGTAGACTGTCTGCTTAATATCTGTTAATACTGCTCTTTCAACAGTCATTCGAAGAAACTTTGCAAGTTCATGTCACTTTACCCACCCTAACAGTCTACTTATAATCTATAAAGAATTGCTTGGTATGTAGAGACAATTTAACTTAAATTCAACAAACGGACCATCAAAATAAAGTGTGACCAAATATCTAGGTAAATATTATAGTGTCAGGGTTCTGCCACTCTCGTCTTGTAATTCTTGTTTTTTGACGGAGTCCAAACACTAGCTCTGTCTTGTCCTGTCCTGTTGTGCTCGGCTGGAGTTTTCTTGGGTCAAGCACTTGTTTTGTCATTGTGTGTGTCTCTGGGTGTGCGTCGTTGCCCACTTGATGCGGGCACGTGGGGTTTGCACGTCCTTGGGATGCGCACTCTTGTACTCGTGTTTGTGTTTTGTTCTGTCGGCATCGCGCGGATTCATTCTAAGCATCTTAGTTCAGTGTTGTGTTTGTCTTGTCATACGAACATGTGGTTAAAGAGTTCTCTCATTGGCTGCGTGTTCTAGTCTCGTTTTATATCAGTACATGGCTTGTGTTGTCTCTGTGTCATGTGCTCTACCGTCTATTATCTAGTCCCAACCTCCTTGTTAACCCATTGTTAGTTAATTATGTTCATCTGTTTGTGTGTTAATTTACTTCTGCTTATATACTTCTCCTGTCTGCTGTCCTGTGCCAGTTCGTCAATATTTGCCTGTCCTGTTTTATCCAGCCCTGCTTTGTCCTGCCAGTCCAAGTTTGGTTGTTTTTTTTTGCCTTTTAAATCATGTTTTCCCCTTCGGGGTAGTTTGTTTTGCCTTCTTGTTCTATTTTATAATAAATCATTTTGTCTGCAATTGGATCCTCGCTCAATCATCCTTCCCAACCTGTGACATATTTACTGTTATCATGGCAAAGATAAAATAAATCAGTTACTATAGGGATGTAATGATTTACCTGATTTACGGTTCAATATGATTCACGATACTAATCTCACATTTCATGATTTAGTCACAATTTTTTTAAATATTATTTATTAAAAATTATTTGAAACAAATTTGAGGTGAAGAGCCCTTTCATTTTTTCCCTAAACGCTGCACATTTTTGCTAAGTTTAATATATTTTCTGCTATAACCAAGCTAGAAAAATATACATTGCACATTTTGAGTTCACTTATATACAGTTGTAGTCAGAATGATCAGCCTCCTGTTGAATTTCTTTCTTTTTTAAATATTTCCCAAATTATGTTTAACAGAGCAAGAACATTTTCACAGAATGTCTGATAATATTTTTTTTCTTCTGGAGAAAGTCTTATTTGTTTAATTTCGGCTAGAATAAAAGCAGTTTTTAATTAAAAAAAAAAAAAACATTTTAAGGTCAAATTTTTTAGCTACATGTATATTTCCCCTTTAAGCTACATGTATATTTCTTTTTTCAGATATTCTACAGAACAAACCATCATTATAGAATAACTTGCCTAATTACCCTAATCTGCCTAGTTAACCTAAGTAACCTAGTTAAGCCTTAAAATGTCACTTTAAGCTGTATAGAAGTGTCTTGAAAAATATCTAGTCAAATATTATTTACTGTCATCATGGCCAAGATTAAATAAAACAGTTATTTGAAATTATTTATTAAATGTGTTATTAAAACTATTATGTTTAGAAATGTGTTGAAAAAATCTTCACTCCGTTAAACAGAAATTGGGGGAAAAAATAAACAGGGGGGCTAATAATTCAGGGCGGCTAATAATTCTGACTTCAACTGTACATACAAATATTTTGTATCTGATTGTATCTGATTTCTTATTAATTCACTAAAAATATGTTTGGTTGTATCAAAGCCCTTTTAAGGCAACTCATTTTACTTTGCGCCAATCTTTGAAATACAGTGTGCTCTGGCATTCTGTCTGAATAGGGAAACATCAAATTCTCTAAAATTGCTTGCCAAGCTTACGATTGAATTTCATATTAAGAATCACCAATAAAATTAAATAACAACTGTCTCTTTAGTTTCATTTTTAAATGTTATAATCACACAAAATCTGCAGAAACTCATGTCTGGTCTGAACCCCTCCCCCCAAGTACAGGCAGACTATTACGATCAATGATTGGCTCCTATACTAGAAGGTGGGGTTTCGTTCACCATATTGACTGTTCCCTTTTCCGCATTGTGACATTTCTTGTGTATTCTATAGTTTTTGGTTGAAATAATCTAATGTTTTGGCTCAAATATTGACAAAACCAATGTTTGGTTGATTCTTACATTAAAATTAAATGACATTATATTTAATCCAACTGTTGTGTTTGTCCATATTCCACTCAGTGTTGGGTTATACAACAGTATTAGTACAGTAAATGTGCCAAAAAAAAAAATCCACATTTTAATTTGGCCTTCTATTTTAATTTGTTTAACCATGTTGTTGTAGGCAAAATTGTGAATTCTACATAATTATTTAAAAAAAAAATTCTCCATATTGTATATTTTCAGGGTCTTTGAATTTTTGTGTATCTATTTTGGATCAGAACTGACTAAATGTGTTTATGTTGCATAAGGGACAAATATTAAATATTTATTTGAAAGAATCACTTACTGCAGGAATTATGTAATCATTGAGGGGCATAAAAATAATGTAAACTAGGAGCCATATAAAATATTTCTAAAAATAGATATAAAAAACTAATGCACCAGTTTAATGAAGGTGTGTTTTTAAATGAAAGTACACATGACATTTTGAAAAAAATGTTTACCATGTGTATAATTGTTAATTTAAAATAAATTTAGTTCAACGGGATGTCTAAGTGCTTGAGCTGAGTTCCATATTTAATATGTTTATTTAATTTGGCGTAGAAAGTGCTGTGGGCAACAATGTGAATTTACGTGACATTAATCTCAATTAGCCTAAAAAATGAATCATTTGTGGAGCTTTTTCAAGAAACCAAATTCACAGAAATGACTCATAGTTTCCCTGTACTGTTAGGAACCCAAGAATCAGATTTTAGACCTCTGGAAAACTCACAGAAAGAGTTTCTCATTTCAGTGATTACATATATATATATATATATATATATATATATATATATTTTTTTTTTTTTTTTTTTTTTCAAATGGAGGAAAATTAGGCATCTTTTTATGTTAAACTGTATTTTTCCAATTATGTAATTGTGCAGGCATCTTGAATGGTTTAGGAGGTGACAAATCCCTGTTTTAAAAAACAAATGAATTGCTTTGTTTCTACATGAATCAGCCATTTTGAGTCGTTTAAATCAATCAATTGACTCATTCAAATTGCCGATTCATGTAAAAACAAAGCAAGACATTGAATCTTTGTTATAACAGGGATTTGTCACTACTAACTTAACTCCTTCAAAATAAAAAAAATAATTAACGTTGCGTCACAACGCTATTCAACATTTCCTCTGGAGTTTGATGTAATTTCGGGTGTTTCATTTTTATTTGTTGACTTTAAAGGGCCATGACACCCCCCACTTTCAGTTAAAGTCTACTTCAGAATTTTTTCAAAAGATGCATGATTAATGGGCGTGGAGCTCCGCGAGCATCGGGCAGGAGTGGGCGTGGCCAGCAGGGGAGAACGTGAGCGAACGAAGCTAGCTCACAAAATGAGACAAACCGCGAGGAGACCCATGAGTATATAGTTTACAAAGTTAAAATGCAAAGAAATAAACAGTGATTTAATGCCCTGCTACATTTGTTATTCGTAATTTCATATACACATAACCACAATTTATATAATTATAAAGATAAGTGTGTTCATGTAAACCGTATAAATGGGGACTTCTCCCTCAATCCCCGTATCCAGCAGACTCAAAATAGACAGGTCAGGAGACCTGCTGCACTAACCGCTAGCCCTGCTGGTAATCTGGAGGATTTAGGCAAACACAGCAGCACAGTGATGTGTCTGAATGTGAACGAACTCCTGATGAAAGTCAGCGTCCGCCATTCTCTAATTCTTGTGCTGCTCTCCCGACAAAAATGCTAGAGCACACACATAGCTTTGCTGTATGATCGGCCCTGACAAGATCGCGGGGGAAAACATGCAACAAACCGCGTGGATCATGCAAACAAACGCATATGAGCCTTCATGAACGGCTAAATACTGTGTGCCCGTGGGTCTGTGACACAGCTCGGGTTTGACTCTGGCCGGTCTGGCAGGTCTCATGAATAATTAAGCAGCCGGCTCTTCTCATAGGATAAGAAAACTCCGCTATAAATAATAATGAGAAACCGACGCGTCATCATTGCACTTGCAGTACTGCGCTGCGTCGCCGATTTTGATCCCGCCCCAAAAATCATTTTAAAACCGGAAGCTGAAATTAGCTGACAAAGGCTCAAAATTATCCAGTTTTCAACACAATTAAAGCTGACAGGTGCTAACATTGTCTTAACTGATGCTCAACACACACAAATCTGTTAATATAAAAAAAAAAAGTTATCCAGGGTGTCCTGAACCTTTAACTGCAGTTTGGCACTTTCATTCAGGAATGTTGATAACACACACCAAATTAAAAAAAAAAAATTGCATTTAATGATGCAAGTGTTTGTGTCTGACTCGGTGTCATGGCAGTGTCAAAGAGCCATGTGTCACAAAATGTGGTGAAAATCCTATACGGCGGAAAATAGTTTGATTGCGGTGTGTACATGTCTGTACTGCACTTCAATAATGCGACTAAAAAATAGTCATACTCCACATGTCTTAATCCGATTTCTGTTTAGTTAGATGATGACTTTAGTTGGATTAATGTAATCAAAAATTGCTGTTTACATGGTAGACTCTTAATCAAAGTATTGTATTAGTCGTATTAAATTGGATTATTGGTGTCCATGTAAACATGTTTGGTGCAAAGACTCATATTTACAACTTTATATCTCAAAAACTAAAGAGATGCTTTTTGATTTTCATCCTAACTCCATTTCTATTTTTAATACTACTACTTTAAACGATACTGTTGTTAAAACAGTGAGTGAGTATAAATAGCTGGGCACCATCCTGGATGATAACCTAAATTTTAAGGCTGACATAAATTTTATTTGTAAAAAGGCGAATCAACGATTGTTTTACTTGAGGAAGTTGAAAGGATTTAATGTGGATAGGCCTTCTTACGACATGTTATTCTTTACTTTTTTCAGTTTTACAGTAATATGCTGGTATGGTAATTTAAGGGTGACAAGTAAAAAGGGCTTTCAAAAATGGTTCATCTATCGCAAAAGATTTTGGGCACAAATCTAAAGTATTGGATATGTATGAGGTGAGAGTCATAAAGAGGGCTACAGTATTTCCATTTTAGCAGATGAGAACCATCTACTTCATTCAAAGTTTTGCCTCTTGCCATCAGGCAGAAGGTTCAACACAATCTGACGGCAATTCATAACTGTTTTATTTAATAGGTTATTCGTATGAATTTGTATGATCTAATTCATACAATTTAGTATGATTTTCTCATCCACCAGTGACTGTTGGGTTTAGGGGTGGGATTAAGTGCCACGCCTCCTTTTAAAAATCATACAATTTTGTTCATGTTCATACGAGTTAGTCACCAAACTGACATAGTGCAAAATACTTATGTTTTCTCATGAGATCAGGCTGGAAGGTCCAACAGATACAGTATTTGCATTCACTTGTTCCAACTGCAGCTTTAAGTTGTATGTTTTTTTATACTTGATTATGATTCATTTTATTGTTATTGTTACTTCTATGTTGATAGACTGTTGATGTGTTGCTGTTAACTGTCGGCTATTGCTGTTAACCAAAATTCCCTTCGGGAACAATACAGGCGTTCCAATCTAAATCCAGTCTTTGTTTTGCTCTACAGATGCAGAGTTTGGAACTATTTTCATTAATCAAACCAAAAAAAAGGAGATAGACAATTCAAAAACAGACCTTTTAAAATATTACTCAGTCAATATCATCTTCATGTTAATTAAGCTATCTTTTTTTAAATCACTTTTTAATTTTTTTTAAGTAATTAAAAAAAAAAAAAATCTCACTTGCAATCGCGTTTCTTGACACTTTTGTGTAAAACTTTTTTCCATGAACAGTAAGTTTGAAAAAACATGGACCAAACTATTAAACGGTTAAAGTAGATACATAAAGTGAGACAAAAACAAGTGTTTATTACTTTAAATAAATTTGTTAACTTGGGAAAATAAATATTAAATGTATATAAAAAAACAAGAAAATACTTATTATTTTCATTCATTTGTTAATTTTTTTTTAGCTTAGTCTCTCTATTTCACAGCAGAATGAACCGCAAAAAAATTCAGCTTATAAAACATATGCTGAAATAGTCATCATTCTGCTGTGAAATAGAGAGAGAAAGCTGAAGAAAAATGAGCAAATAAATAAAAATAGTAAGTATTTTCTTGCAGCAGATGCCCTTCCAGCTACAACCCAGTACTGGGAAACACCCATACACTCTCACATTTACACACATTTTTACACTATGGCCAATTTAGTATATTCAATTTACCTTTAGCACATGTCTTAAACTGTGTGGGAAACCGGAGCAACCAGAGGAAACTCATGCGAACATGGGGAGAACATGGTAACTCCACAATGAAATGCCAACTAGACTGGCTGGGACTCGAACCAGTGACCTTCTTGCTTCATTGCTCACCACTGAGTCACCGTGCCACCACCTTATAATTTTCATTTAGTTAAAAATTTTTTTTAAATAAATATATATATATAGAATTTATATAACAGTTATATTCTTTATATATAACAGTTTACAATAATTTAAGGCTAATTTAACAATGAGAATTGTAGTAAGTCATTCTATTATATAACAATTACAAAATATTCAATGTCTATATATTAGTGAATTGCGCACTCCTAATTGTAATTTTTCATGTACAGATATTTCACGTGTTTCAAAACTGAGCACCGAATCTCTAGGCCTGAATATTACTTGATATTCAGTGTTTGCATGTTAATGAGGACCCCACTGCACATAAGCCACAATCTATCTGGCACTAAAATCCCAAAACAGAGCGCTAATAGAATTTGTGGTTTAGCTAATGTCATGAAAGCTAGAGGTTAATGTCAGCAACAGTGCCTAATGTAATCCTTTTATCGGTTTCATCTTATCACCTCGCGGTATTAATTTCAGCCCAGAATCAGGCACCCGGAGAGCAAATTATATACACAGATCACAGATTCCTAATGATTAGAAGGAAAACACAGCAA
The DNA here is from genome assembly GCF_052040795.2 of Danio rerio. NCBI lineage: Eukaryota > Metazoa > Chordata > Actinopteri > Cypriniformes > Danionidae > Danio > Danio rerio. The sequence continues at coordinate 49,668,212 of NC_141022.1, read as the reverse complement.
ACGGAGCAGAACAAGATTCAAGCGTGAAAACATTTGAGACATTTTTCTTGGACTGAAATGAAACATTCTTGGACCAAAACCTCCCAAACCAAAAGTAGTTTGACTAAATTAGGCTTAATCAGACTTAAATAGGCTGCAGTGCCGTCGCTGTTTATCTAAAGTGGTTTAGGAAGTATGTTGTTTACATGGAAAAACCCTATGAATCAAACTGGGGTTTTGCCCAATGGGTGGCTAATGTTGTTGAAAACTTTTTTCCTATGAGATTCAAAATCTTCCTCAATAGGTATTTAATAATGTCGACAAACTTGACAGATTTTTGGGGGAATCAGAGCTTTCAAACAGTTGATCAAATCAACTTAGCACATGTTTTCATTGCATGATATTTTATATTTTGAATCTTGTTCAGCTTCTGTTATGGACAAATTTTTATTTTACTGTTAATATTACTGTATTTAGGTTTTATTTAAGTTCAGTGTACCAATGCTACATTTACTTGACCATACATATAGAATAAAAACAGCACTATTGAGCATTGAGATTACGATTTAAATCACTATTAATATATAATTAATATATATAAATAAAGCAAAGAAATAAAGCAAATAAGACTTTCACCTGAAGAAAATATATGATCAGACATACTGTGAAAATTTTCTTGCTCTGTTAAACATAAATTGGGAAATTAAAATATACAAAACAAAACAAAAGGGGGGCTAATAATTCTGACTTCAACTGTATATATATATATATATATATATATATATATATATATATATATATATATATATATATATATATATATATATATATATACATACATACATACATACATATATATATATATATATACATATATATACATACATACATACATACATACATACATACAAACATACATACATACATCGCTCTTGAACTTAGAATATCACTTTATTAAAGCATGCACTCATTAGCAATCTTGCTAGCTTCTGTGTCAGCCTGGCTGCTCGTGCTGGCTCCGCCCCGTTGCCCCAGCAACCCTGGAGCCCTGGAAACTTCGGGAGACTCCTGAATGCCCGCAAACGAATGATATTCTTCTGGAAATCGCGCGTCTATATATATACACATATATACATGTATGTCTATATATATACATATATACATGTATATGTATATATATATATATATATATATATATATATATATATATATATATATATATATATATATATATATATATATATATATATATATATATATATATATGAAAAAGAGTTTACGTAAATAATGAGAAATGGAATGCTGTATAATTCTGACATAAACATTACACCCACATAACCATTGAATCAGCTGTTTCTATAATGCTTGCCTTGTTTACCATCGGTTACTAGGTTACCAATACCACAGTCAGCTCCTCTAACAACACTCAAAACATATTTATGCTCCTTGTTTAAACTACTTATTTAAAACAATCCAACACAATTCTTGAGTTTTTTTAAACAACTTAATTGTTTTTGCTCAAAGTTAACTTAATGAATTTGTGTTGGGACAACATAAAATAATTAGGTGGAAACCCAGCATTTTCTTTTACAGTGAACTTGAACTAAATTTAAAAGTATTTCTTTTTTAGCAAACGTTCACATTAGTATGGAAACCTGGCTAATAAGGGCTTAATCTTTTTTGTCAGTATACCGAGAAAAGCCTGTGTGAAATGTCACATTACAAATGTAACTGAGTACAGGGTCACAGCTTCACATTCTATTTAAATATGAAATCCACCTTTTCTGCTGTTTCACAAAATTCACAGTCACTATCAATATCTGCTAAACCCAATCATATAAGGTTAGTGTGCCACTGAACTATTTCACAACATTGCGGGACAGTTTTAGAGATAACGTTCTCTCTCGAGACCTCAGACAACGGTTAAAAATATCACCAGAGTTTTCTGCTCCCATTAGACTTTGTGAACAATCCAGAATTATATTCAGCTTTTGGGGAAATTAGCAAAGCCAACATGAAGAACAAGAACAGATAGACAAATCAGTTCATTAATATTTGTAAGACAATAATGATTTGGAGCAAATACATGGAACATATCCAAAAATCTGAGATCACATTGAATATCAGTATATTTTGTGGGTGTGTATTTATTTAAACCATGAGTCAAATAGATGTATATGTAATTTAAATTCTTTCTTTCTGCCAACACAACACGCATTCCTAATATTTAATTTTCTTTATTTTCTTGACGGCTTAGTCCCTTTATACTACAGGGTCGCCACAGCAGAATGAACTGCCAACTTATCCAGCAAGTTTTTACGCAGCGGATGCCCTTCCAGTCACAACCCATCTCTGGGAAACATCCACACACACACACTCATACACTACGGACAATTTAGCTTACCCAATTCACCTGTACCGAATGTCTTTGGACTGTGGGGGAAACCGGAGCACCAGGATGAAACCCATGCAAACGCAGGGAGAACATGCAAACTCCACACAGAAAACATTCCTGATATCCGAGTCCCATCTCACACTCAATAAACTACAATTATATGATATAAATCAGGTTTGGGCAAACTCAGTCCTGCAGGGCCAGTGTCCTGTACAGTTTAGATCCAACTCTAATCAAACACACCAACTTATAGATTTCTGGTGATCTTGAAGACACTGGCTGTTTCTCAATATGCGTTCTTCAGTGGTCTTGCATCCTCGTGTGCTCGTGCAACGTCATCATCAGCTGCCAAAGTTCAGTTTCAATACTCAAGATTGCAAGTACGGAGGATACGTGAAACTTCCCAGATGTGATCTTGATATCGAGGACGCACCGATGCAGACTTGAGCACCGAACTCGCTCTGGAAGTCCCAGAAGTCATAGCGACTGGAGGTAGGAAGCGCAGCATTTTATTTGGATTTATTATTAAAGTTCAGAGATATAACGTATTTACTTCAGGAGTTTCCCTAATTGAAACGGTAAATATAAACATTACCATGAACATCTTAATAAAGGAATAAAAACATTAAGGGTGTTTGTTTGCTGTAAATCGTATTAAAATCAGTTTTATTTATATTGTGCAGAGCATATTTATAATGTTTTTATGCAAATTATATATTTTGAAAAGGGGAAAAACAATCAATCGTTCTATGAATGCTGTAATGTTTAAATTATTTACCATTTAAAACATGTGAAGGTCATGTGACCAGCAGGAAGAACGCAGCATCTCATTTCTCAAAGGACGCATTCTCTGCCCTCGCAGTCTCCTGAGTTTGTTCTTCCGAGGACACCTGGCAAGACCGTTCTCCACAAGAACGCAAGTCCGTTCTCTGCGTTCTTGGAATTGAGAAACAGCAAAGGATTAGCATGTCCAGGTGTTTTTGACTAGTGTTGGAGCTAAACTATGCAAGACACCGGCCCTCCAGGGCAGAGTTTGCCCACCCCTGGTATACATATAGCACTGCAACATACAAAAGAGAGAGATAAACTTAGTATATCACTTACAGTACCAATATAATAATGATTTGATCAGCTTTAGTTAGAATTAAGGCTGTTATAATCCTCTGAGGGTTTGCTACATATGCGGTCTTGTCGCTATCTTATGGATAGACAACATCAACCGTTTTTAGTCTGCTCAGTATGGCAAGCCTATGGCCACCGACGCGCTGTCTCTCAGAAATTATAAATATTTTAAAATAGGCACTATCTATATAAACAAAACAGCATAGTTGCAATCTAAACAACTACATTCTCGACTAAAAAGCCTCAAAAGTACATTATGTTGCCCAACAGCAGGAATTTTTGTCAAACTGTAGTGTCCTTTGCTTGTTGCTGTATGTGGCCGGAGTAATACACAAAGGTGAAGGGTATAAAAGGGGTATAAAAATAAATAAATAGTATATGAATAATGTTAATTCATTAAATAATAATACAATTAATTAGCCCTTGCTTAAAAATACTGACCCCAAACTGTTGAAAGGTAAAGTGTTGTCTTGAAAAAAGAAATGTCTTATTTAATCCAGTTTATTTATTAAAACGGCCCCTTTTTAGTGACGTTTCCTTGTTTATTTTGTTGTAAAATTAGCAATGTTAACACGCCCATCATAAATGACATCATCTCAGCCACTCTCTCATTACTTTCTGCATTCAATGGACCCTTAAAGCCCAAACAATTGTGTCATGAGGCCTTATTTCCACATTCCCATCTGTGATAGATCTGTGCTCAAAGCAGACGGTCTGATCCTGTGAGCTCTTCTGTGTTTGACTCTTCTAGGCAGTTCTATCAGTCCTAGCCCACAAAAACTCGGTACTCAAGAGGAATTGCGCGCTATTTATTCAACCCCAGCTGTATAATCACTTGAGCAGACGCAACATTAGCAAAATATTACTGTTTGATGGCTATTTTCAACAGCTATAGAAATTCACATTAACATTAATAGCGTTCACAAGCAATGTTGGGTAATATTGTTTTATTTCACTACAAATTACATTGCAGAAATCTAACTTAAGACTGAAAAACAATATTTGGAAGTAATTTTGAAAGACTTTCTAGACAACAAAACCTTTTTTTTTACTATCTCACAGGCAGGTTTTTGAAAATTAGCATTATTAGCATAAAGCTACTGCATTAACAATACACTTTTATTCAAAATTCAACATTAGTACTACAATTACAGTATAATCAAATCTCATTTTACATCAACACTGAATGTTATAAACCCTTGGTATGAATTTTGTGGATTCTTGTTTATACAAGACATTCAAATACAGCTTCTAAAATAAGCTAATCGCTACATCTATTAGCATTTCTCATGTTAACATTGATCACTCAGGGAAAAAAAAGTATCACATTAAAAATCACAGGTGAAACACACATGAAACACGTGATAGGCATGAAAAATATTTGTTTTTACATAAACGGTTAAACATAATAGCATGTTTTATTTGTTTGCATGTGTTCTAACTCACTTGTGTTTCACTGCAAAAAAATGCTTGTCTTACTTGGAGTTGTCTTGTTTCTAGCCCAAAAATTTAAAGAATGTTAATTCATGAAGCATTTTCTAGATATTTCTAGATACCAATGTCTCGTTTTAAGAAATATGTCAAAATTAAGTGTGTTTTTCCTTAAAACAAGCAAAATAATCTGCCAGTGGGGTAAGCAAAATAATCTTGTTTTTCCTTCTGCCATAAGATTATTTTGCTTGTTTTAATGAAAAACTCACTTCATTTTTGCATATTATTTCTTAAAACGAGACTTTACATTTTGCTTGTCTATAAATAACTTTTTGATTTAAGATTGTTTAGATATTTAGACTAAAACCAGGACAAAAAAAATCCAAGTAAAAAGCACCTTTTTTGCAGTGTTGAAGCTCCTGTGACAACTCATGTTGTTTTTGTTATAAAAAGTCCAAATCACATAAACGTCACATACAAATCTCATGCGGTCAAAATCACATTTTTTGGCTAGTTGTTGATTCCCCCAGAATTTTTGTATTAAGCTGAAAGTGAACGTTTGTGATAGTATACATGAATTTTAGTGTGGTAAATTTGAAAAAACTATAGCATTACAATACAATCACACCACATCCTGTTTACATCTGCAGAGTAATGTAACCTTGCAAAAAAAAAAAAAAAAGTCTCATTTTAATACCATTGTATATGTTAAAATTTGAAAATGTTGCCATCTGATACCATCACTGTATAAAGATGCCAGACAAACGGTATAGGCCACGTACTGTGGTTTTACAACCAAACAAACATTTTAAATGTCGATTCTCATTTTTATGTTCCACATTTGATTTAGTTTATGTCTTATTTCGTGACTTCACACTGTAAAAAAAGTTACGTTCCACACAATTCATTAAGGTTGTCTCTACAGAAATCGATTAAGCTAACTTAACAAATTTAAGTGGATTGAACATGAAACAACAAGCTGTCCCAAAAAAATGGTGTTGTTTAATCTCATTTAACATAAGTAATTTAAACAAGCTGCTATATATTTTATTTTTCAATACACAGTTAAAGTCAGAATAAAGGGCCTCTCTGAAATATTAGCTCCCGCCTCCCCCCCCCCCACCCCCCACCTCTGTTTAACAGAGAGAACATTTTTACAACACATTTCTAAACATAATAGTTTTAATAACTCATTTCTAACTGATTAATTTTATCTTTGCCACTTCTATACAGCTTAAAGTGACATTTAAGTTATCCTAATTAACTAGGTAAATTAGGATAACTTAGCTGTTTTTTTGATTGTATAACAATGGTTTGTTCTGTAGACTACTGAAAAAATATATAGTTTAAAGAGGCTAATAAAATTGTCCTTAAAATGGTGTTAAAAAAATTAAAAAACTGTTAAGTTAAAAAAATCTGGGTTTACACAATTCAACAAAAGCTGTAATCTGTTGCTTTTATTTACCATTATTCTGTTTTCAGAAATGTATGTATTGCTTAAGAATCTGTATCTGAATCAGTCCAGCTAAATTCAGTCCTAATTTTATTGCTAATCACAGGTGTAGGTTATTAATTAATAATGAAAGTAAAGAAGCTAGAAATTCGTTAGATCTGTATTAGTGTTAGTTATTTGTAAACAGTTTACACAAAGGATGGCCAATATATTATCTTTTGCAATATACTCAGCTTAATCTCTCGAGGAAACGTAAGTATTTTAGGTTTCCTCAATTTATTAAGAATTCGTACTTCAGTCGTACAAAAATATAAAATTTTAAAAAGGAGGTGTGGCACCTAAACGTCATTGGGGATGAGCATATTGTACTCACATGTAAAAAGAAGATCCTATGTATTTATATGAATCAAAAATTTTACGATTTGGCATGAGATTGTGTTGATATACCTGTAAAAATTCTCCCCATGAAAAAAAAAAATTGACTTATCATGACAATAATGATAACACCTTTTATCAATAACTGCATATATCTTTTAACTACTAATTTATCAATAACTATCTATAACTCATTCAGTCCCTTTATTAATCTGGGGTCGCCACAGCAGAATGAACCGCCAACTTATCCCACGCGAACACTAGGAGAACATGCAAACTCCACACAGATAGCCAAGTGAGGCGAGGATCAAACCAGCGAGCTTCTTGCTGTGAGGCAACAGCACTACCTACTGCGCCACTGCTTTGCCAAACTATCTACAGTATAACTATTTTTCAATATGAATGAAACAGAAATAGCAGTACAATGTATGCTCAAGGTCTTAAACTTATATGATGAAATAGTGTGTTTAAATATGGTTGAGCTCTCCAGGATATTAGGCATCCAGAGACATGGTTCATTTTGCTAAATATAAAAAAAAAAAAAAATAATTTCTTTAAAAGATACAGGACTTTTTTTGTCTCTTAGTGGATACTCATAAATTCTCATCAACAATATCATTATCACAACAAATACAATAGAAATGTATTGTGATTTTATTTTTAAGTCCATATCACCCATGCCTCGTTTCTACTTCTGTTTGATTTATTCCTTCATTACCAAACTGCAGGATTAAAGTTCTCTCTAATGTCTTCCTGTCTCTCGTGTGTTTTATAAGGCTCCGCTTGTCCTTAAATGGCACGTCTGATAAGAAATGCGCACATGTGGTCAGGTCACAGAGACGCGCTCTCTTTACAGACAATCTTCTCTTTAGTAATTAGAAAGAAATATGGCCGTGCTCCTCCCAGCGTGTGGAGAAAGATGTGCGGCAACTGGCCTACTTCTGAAGTCTCGTCGTGAGCACACGTCGTCCTTAATAAAAATGAATAAAACACAGAAACGACTAGAGAGGAACGAAGGGAAGGCCAGCTGGGCTTCATCTCTCTTTTATTCTTTCATTTCCTTCCTTTATTCCGGGCTAATGCTCTCCTAATACTCTTTGTTTTTGCCCTCTTTCCACTAAAAACTATTCCATTTTTGTATTGTCAACTTGAATGACCCTTAACATGCCATGAGTTATGCACTTGGTGGCTTCGCAGAAAGCAATGGAGCTGGAGCAATGAAAAAACATATATTAAATCATTAATTTAAGGGAATAATGATGTAAAGAATGTTAGGTTTCTTACATAGACTGATTGTTTCACTTTAAAACACTTCAGGTATTGATTTTATTTTACTAGCATGTCTTTTTACTAGCATTTACTTGCATTTTATGACTTTATATGATATGAAGTTTTGAATTTTCTTGACTTTTTTTTTCGATTGAATATCTCTTTGTTGTTCCCTTGTTTATAATTAGTTTCTTAACGGGGACCTACTTTAACCCTTTTTCAAGATTTAACATAAATCTTTTGTGTCTGCAGAACGTGTCTGTAAAGTTTCAGCTTAAAATACCCATCAGATTATTTATCATGCCTTTTTAAATCTGGGAAATCTGAGCTGTTGTCAGAATCCAGACAATCATCCACTCAATAATAGTAGTTTGCAGTTCAATTAATAAGGGATTTATTTACTGAATAATTCATGTGCTTTGCTGTTCTTCCTCTGGAACATTGGCCTGGTTTACTTCCATTGAGAGTGTGTTGCTTTAACCATGATTACTGCTTAAAACACGGAAAGCTGTTCAGTCTACATTTATTTCTGTGGTAATCAACATTATGCCACTAATGCTGTTGATAGAGCTTAGCGTGCACTGAACGCCGGACAATCCATTAAGGGAATTGGTGGACATAGTGAATGATCAAATTATGAATTGAGTGAAGGACTGTTTATTGAAAAGAGAGAGGGTGAAGTGATATATAATAGAAACACTACTAGGGATCGACGTTCTGTGAACAAATAAATAAATAAATCAAGGATGTCAGTTTCATTGCATAACAATCGCTTCCAGATTGAGTTAGATGAGACGGACAGAAAGCAACAGCGAGAGATAAGACGGTGTGTTAAACCACCAAAGCCTTGGGAGATGAGAACAAAGCAAATGTTGAACGCTCTATTCAGTTTGGCACACACACGCACACACACATGTTGGTTTTGTTGGTTAATGAAGACTCTCCACAGGCTTGATTTACTATATTTTATACTGTAAAATGCTTATTACAACAGCTTACCCTAACCAAATGAATTGTTTGAATGCTTACTTGTCGTTTAACTGAAATTCTATAAAATATATATGTGGCGAGGGGGCGTGGCCGAGAGCCGTGGGAGCGGAGTGAGGCCACCGCGTAAGTGAATACACCTGCGGTGTGCACCTGCCTCGGATCCCATGGAAGGAGCTCTGGACAATAAAAAGATGAACGATGGCAGAGGAAGCCGAGAGAGGACCGGGCCAGGGCATTTTACTTTTGCTTTCAGTTGGACGGCAGTCTCCGTGAGGTGCTGCCGTCCGTTTGTTTTGGTTTAGACGGCAGCCTTCATGAGGAGCTGCCGTCACTGTTATTAGTAAATCATTTAAAAACTCCATCGGTTCTCCGCCTCCTTCTTCCCGGCGGCCAAAGGGCCGTGAAGTTCATTACAATATAGAACAGGATTATAAACCTTATTTGGCATGCTGTTCAGGGAGGGAGCCCTGAGCTCATAAGATCCTCGAGCCCAGGGCTCCCTCCTGTTTGCAAGGCAAGAGGGGATTTTGAGCTCAGGTAGGTCTCGAGAACTCCCCTGCTGTAGCATCTAATGAACAGATAGGGATTGCTCTTAAGTGATAACTGCTTACTAGGAGCATGTCTATGGTGCCGATTTGGATTAGTTAACTAACTTAATTTGCATGTTTTTGGACGGTGGGGGGAAACCGGGGAAACCCACGTGAGCACGAAAATGTCAGCACAGAAATGTCGGCTGTTTTAGTAAGGACTAAAATCAGTGAGATTCTTGCTGTGAGGCAACAGTGCTAACCAATGGGCCACCGTGCCACCCATCAAAACGAAAATGGCTGTCATATGGAACTTAGTGTATTCATAGTTAGGAATCATCTGATTGGTGAAAAATAAATTGAATAATACAGGGCCGGCTGCAAGGAATCATAAGCATGTGATCCTCTCGAAATTAGTTTATAAATAAACTTATAATTAACGTTATTGTGCTTGGTGTGAATGGATCTTTATATTTTATTATATAAAGGAAGTCCTTGTAGATGGACGTGTTTCAACAAAACGTATTTAATTTATTTCAAATTCGCCAAAATGTACACAGCGCCCTCTAGTGGATTTGTCATCAGAAATGTGCATCGAAACCTACATTCTGCAAAAATGTACAATTGAGGCATGTATTTGAAATGAGCCCAGCTGATATTGGTGGTCATATCATGTTTCTGTTTAAAGAAAGTTACAGACTGCTGGGCTTATGAATATTAATCTCGTTGTTGAACTGATTGGCTGAACTCCAAATGTGAATAGTGCATTTGTTACAGCTAGCACCATGCATTATTTAGTCTCCCTGCTCACACTTTAATAACATTTGTAAGCGATTTATTTGCAATGTTGAGGTTTTTTACAGTGCTTCTGCATTTTAGCATACACATATATAAGGGCTGGATCACACATTTTTTTTTTTTTTTTTCAGTTATAAAGTCAAGGCGCATGGACATAGGAAAAAAAAACACAAGGTCTTTTTTTATAAGTTGAACTACTTTTAACTTAAATGCTGCTTTGTTGATTGCTATGTTATGCAGGGGACTCAGACATAAAGGTCAAACAAGTCCATATAGAGCATGCTTATGTAGAAAAGTAATGAAAATACAGTGCAGTAGATTAAAAAAAAAAGGATTCTGTTTAAATGCACATGCAGCTTTGTTAGGCAGTTCA